>NW_018164622.1:998347-1001750 GCF_001263595.1 Phalaenopsis equestris | reverse complement strand
TTATTTAATAAAACATTAAATATCAAAAGCAAACATAAATGTTCAGGAAGCGTCTTTAACGAGGGTGACAATACTGATCAGATTGAAGAATAGATTTTTTTTGTTTCTTTTGCGATATGCTTAAGCTTAAAGCTGATAATCCATTCAAAATTACTAAGTTGATCAACGATAATGCCTAAAAGATTGATTTTTTGGGAGATTACTATATTTCTGTTGTATTTAATGTTATTGACTTTTTGTCGAATTATAAGGATCTAGATGTTTTCAAAGATCAAAGTGTAGCCTATCTTACTTAAGGAGAGTGACATTAGTGCAACAATGGGATTCCTCAAACTCCTACGTCGTAGGAGTTGGACAGGAAGGACTTTCCTGTCCCGAAACTTCTATAACGGAAAATTTAGGCTACTTTGTTGGATTGGTCCTTGTACACTCTTTTATTATACTAATTTCGAATTGAATTAGGGTTTATTTTTGCTTGAGACTATTATTATTATTATTATTATGGCAATCAAATTCCAATTAAATTCCTGACCATTATTACTTATTATTTCATGCTATTAGCTTCAATTCCCTCGTTATGTATTTTCTTCTTCGCCTTATTCTATTTTATACTTTTTCGATTTATTTTATTTTGTTTTATTTCTTTCCTTTGTTGCGTCTATTGTATTTGGGTTTAAATATCCCCTCGTCTATCACTAAAATTGAATTGAGCTCTTCAATTCCAATTCTCAACATGGGTTCAGAGCATAAACCTAGATCTTGCAGCCGCCGACCTCTTTTGCTAGTTCTAGCAGCCACCGACCTCCACTTTTTCCACTAGTCGGCAGTTCCTTCTTCTACAAGCGCTGCCATCTGCCTTTTCTACTGGCGCATGTTTCCAGCAGCAGCATCACGCCTAGTATAAGAAGCAACAATCGCAGATCTCGTCACTCTAGTTCTAGCCGCTAGTTGCTCTTTCTCGTATGTTTCCAGTCGCAGGTTTCATTGGTTCTATAGTCGCCTGTTCCAGCAACAACATCTGCCGTAAACTGGAATTCATCTGTCGAATTCCTGCAGTTTATTCCCGCATGTTTCGTCTGAATCTTGACAACCTTTTATAGTTTCTTGATTTTATTTCTGCAGGTTCCTGTCTATTTCCTAACAACCTTTTGTAGTTTCGTGCAAGTATGCAAATTCCCACAATTGTATCTTTCTGTTGTGACGTTACTGGAATTCATCTATGTTTCAGAACCATAACATCTCCTTTGGCTCTATCGGACCTCCAAAACTGAATCACCTTTAGAAGCTGTTTTTGATTTTACCAGAGGATTGAATTCAACCTCCGCTCCCTTGCAGACCGGAGGACTGGAAATCAACATGAGTTTTTTTATCACTACCCATAAATTGAACGACAGTAACTTTCTCTAACAGTCCCAAGCAGTGTGTTTGTTTATCAAAGAACGTAGGAAGTTCAATTACCTCACATGATTGATTTCCGAGCCTTCAAAGACTGACCTGTTTATAGAGCCTGGGAAGTGGAGAACTCTATGGTCATGTCGTGGCTGATCAACTCCATGGAGACTTCGATTGGTCGTTCATATATGTTCATTCATTCTTCTAGTGCTCTCTGGACGACTGTCCGTGATACCTATTCGGATGTGAGAAATTTCTGCTAATTCTATGTGATATCTAAGAAAATTCGGGAAGCAAAAGGGGTCAATGACGTGACTCAGTACTATAATGATCTTGTTGCATTATGAATGAAATGCAACCTATACTACGACTATACTTGAGATTCTCCTACGGACTTATCCCTCTTCTAGAAGCTCGTAGAAAAGGATCGTATGTTCCAATTCTATGTTGGCCTTAACAAAGAACTTGATGAGGTGCGGTGCTGTATTTTTGATCGGGATCATCTTTCTACTGCTCGTGCTGTTTTTACCGAGATTCGTCGGGAAGAAAACAAGAAATTTGTCATGCTCGGTACTTCTACACCTTCAACTGAGTCATCCACTTTGATCTCAAATAGTGCTAAGCCCTCATTGATGCCACCGCGAACTGGTAACTTCACTTGTGATTATTGTCACAAGTCCAACCACACTCGGGATAAATGTTGGAAACTTCACGGTAAACTGACATACAAACCTTTGGCCAAATCCTCTACTGCCGAGGGACTCACAACGACGATCAAATAAGGCACGACTCAACCATTTCATACTCTAAACATCCCCGAGTCCTCCAAATCACTAAAAAATTAGATGTAGCAATTTATAAAGCTTCTTGAAGCCAATCAAGCAGCTCAAGGTCTGTCAACCTCCCACGTTCGACAAGGTACTCTTCTTATAGCTCTCACCATTTATTCCTCTAGTCATTGCATTATTGATTCAGGAGCCACGTATTATATGACTAGATGTTCGCGAGCTTTCTCGACTTACTATCCTTGCTTTGGAAAAGATGCATATATAATTGTCGATGGTTATTGTAGTTCCATTGCTGATAAAGGATTGATTGCATTAATAACCGATCTAACTCTGGAGTCTGTCTTACATGTTTCATAGTTACAACGCAACTTGTTATCTGACAGCAATTTGACGAATGATATTCATTGTGCTGCTAACTTTTCGTCTAATGGTTGTGCTTTTCAGGATCGTTGTTCGAGGAGGATAATTGAAGTTGCTAAGAGGGTAGTTGAACTCTACTACTTCCAAGAGAAGAGCAAGGAAAGTATTGATTCTTCTCTCAAAAGTTGTAGCTTATCTCGAGTCATTAAATATCATATTATGTTATTAAATTGTCGTTTAGGTCATTCTAGGTTTCAATATTTAAAAAAGTAGTATCCTTTGATGTTTTCTAATAAAGTCCCTTCTAATTTTAATTGTGAGATATCAATTAGCCAAATATGATCGGGTCCATTACCCATTCCACACTTGCGCTCCTTCTGCTCCTCTCTCTCATACACAGTGACCTATGGACACCTTTTCACACTCCTAGCCACACAAATAAAATGTGGTTCCTGAATTTGATTGTGACCTCACTTGGATGACGTGAGTCTCCATTTTAAAAGACAAATCAGAAGCTGTTGTCACACACCAAAACTTGTACACCTTTATTTTAACTCAATTCAAAACTCCTATTAAGGTCCTTCGAACCGATAATAGTCGTAAAATTTTAAACTCTATTTTGGGTGAACTGTTGGTGAGTAAGCTCATTCTCCACCATTGCTCATGTACGGTCACTCCTCAACAAAATGAGGTAGCCGAGAGGAAAACCCGTACCTCCTTGACGTCTCTCACTCCATCATGTTTCAATCCAACTTGCAGAAATGTTTTTGGAACAATAGAATTTTCATTGCCATCGGTCGGCACTATTTTTTGTGTGGGGTTTGCCCTTAAAAAACTGTCGGTCATCGGAATTGAAATCCCGT
>NW_018164622.1:972892-998247 GCF_001263595.1 Phalaenopsis equestris | reverse complement strand
AATAATTTTACCATATATTTTGTACTTGACATCTAGTATCTACAATTCACCCATGACATTCAAATCAATAATAGTAGCCAATATTTATCTAATTATATTCTATATTCGACAATTATATTCTTTTACTCGGCTAGTGTAATCTCGATATAGTGCAACTTACATAATTAGGCATATGAAATTGACTTGACTTCTATAATATTACTCTCAATAAGCGTGATCAACTCAATTGTTAAAGAAAGTAATGAATAAGTACGACTTAGATTAATATGAAATATTTTATTTTATTAAATTTCTTTTGTTACATACAGAGGCGATCTTATACTGCTCAAAATCACTCAAGGAAAGAGTTAACTTGTACAATGAATTTTTTTTAGCTAGTCTTGTACGAGCTAACTATACTACTCGACCAACAATAAATACTTAAACTCATTTTGCAAAGACGAGCAAATTATAAGTCTCATTACTAAGTAGTGATGATGTGAAGTAAAAATGCTATGTAATGTCATATAAATTGTGTTCTATTTATTATTTATGCCATGGATTAAATTGCTCATTTATTAATTCATAGAATCAAATCTATATATTATTTGAGCAACATGTATACTTTCGTGGTTGTTGTGTTATTCATAACATTTTGGATAACAAGTTTTTGATATTGTTGCCGATGAAATATGTTGTTTCTATTTTAGGAGGATTTTAGTTGAACCTTTCAAGTTTAGGTTTGAAACTTGTATTGTATCTTTGTTTAATATTTTTAAATTTTAGGTTTGAAACTTAAATTGTAACTTTGTTCAATATTTGGGTGTATATTTTTCATTTTTTTGCATTGTTATTTATATTGTTAAAAATCCAAAAAAATTTACTGAATTGTATTTTCTTTGTGATTTTCTACACGTATAAGTGATTTAGTATGTATTTTGATTTAAGTTTGTGTTGAAACTTGTGTTTTTATTTTTATGTAAGGTCACTTAGTTGATAGTATTAAGTTGAATGCATATGGCTAGATTATCTCATTAAAACTCTAAAAGAATCTAATTCATGAGGAGAATATTATTCCTTGACCACTTAGGTAATTTGCCAACCCCATAGTAGATGAAATGTTAATAACTCTTTCATTTATGCTAATATGTTTGAACTTAAACCTGCTATCATTTAGATTGTCCAAAACAACCAATTTGGAGGCTCATCTGTAAAAGATCCTAATATCAATTTATCTAGTATTTTAGAGTTATGCGCGACCTTTATATAATGTTGTCGAATAATTTTACCATATATTTTGTACTTGACATCTAATATCAATTTATCTAGTATTTTAGAGTTAGACGAAATTGTTAGACTTGGGTTCTTTCCATTATCTCTAAGTGATAGGGCTAAGATTTGGGTGAATTTCTTAGCCACAGGATCTGTCACTATTTAGAGTATCATTTCTAAAAAATTCCTAGCAAAATAATTTTTACCTTAAAAAATTGCTAAACTTAGGATGATATCACATCTTTAATCAAGTTAGTGAATTCATTTATGTGGCTTGAGAGAGGTTTAATGAGATGCTTAGGAAGTGCTTACATTATGCCCTACCGGATTTGCTTATAATTTAATTTTTTTACAATGAGCTGGTGGGATCGTTTAGGTTGATTATAGATGTTGTGGCTGGAGAATATTTAATATTTAAATCATTTGAAGAGGTCTATGCTTTTTTGAGGAAATGACTATAAATATTTTTTAATAACTCTCTGAGAGAGTTAACCCTAAGAAGGTAGCCAGTGTTCATGACACATGTCTTAAGAATCCTAACTTCACAATTAACGACAATATTTATGAAGTTAGATAATTAGGTTTGAATTTAGTACCTGGATCAATAGTAATAGAAGAAAATGGGTATAGACAACTAGTTGATCATAATGTTGTGATTGTAGAATCCATCAAGTTTAGAACCCATAGAACTAACAACCCTACTCCAATACATAATTCTAGATGGAAGAATCACCCTAATTTTAGTTGGAGAAATAACTAGAACCTAAAAAATCCAAAATGGAGTAGTAACCAACCTAACTCAATAGGTAATTGGAACAACAATGGTGACATCACTTCAAGAAACCCTAGCCATAACCACCCATCAGAATTTACTTCCAATACTTAGTTCAAAGAAAAGAAAGTATCCTTGAAAGTAGTGTTATAAATGGGGAATGAATTACAAAGTTCAATTGCAACCATAAAAAAATTTTGAAAATCAATAGAGTCAAAAAGCTAATTCAAATAACAGACCTCATGAAATTTACCCAATAATATTGAAGTGGATCCAAAATAAACATAAAAAAAAGGTGAAAGCCATAAAGTTAAGTGGGTATGAGTTAGAAGAGTTGACTAGAAATGAATCTAGTTTAGACGAAATATCTGAACTTGAGCCCGATAGAATTAATGAAAAACCAACAAAGGACTTAGAAAAAACCCAAGATTTAGGAAAAATTGACTCACCTTCTAGGAAAGAACATGAAAAACCACAATCATCTTTCCTTAAATACTTCAAAATCATAAATTATATTAACAGTTCTCCATATTTCTAGTGGTATTTAAGAAACTCAACATCAATGTTCATTTTGTTGAAGCCATATAATAGGTCCCTAGTTACGTGAAGTTCATGAAAAATTTTCTGAATAATTAATTAAAAAAATAGGTGATTTTAGACTGTTGCTTTAAGTGAGGAATCTAGTGCAATCCTTAGAATGAAACTTCCTCAGAAACTTAAGGGCCCAGAGAGTTTCATCATTCCCTATGCCATAAGAGATATTTTTTGGTAAGGCTTTGTGATATAGCGGTTAGTATCAACCTTATGCCTCTTTCTATTTTTAAAGGATTGGGATTATGAGAAGTACAATCTACCACAGTATCCTTGCAGTTAGCTGACCGAGCTCTTACCTATCCTAAGAGGTGATACAAGATGTTTTGATTAAGGTTGATAAATTTATCTTCCTTGCAGTTTTCATTGTCTTTGATGTGAAGGAACATAAGGAAACCCCTTCTATTTAAGAAAGAGCTATTCTAGCCACAAGAAATGCTATGATTGATATACCAAAGGGGGGGTTAAGTATGAGAGTTAATAATCAGGAAGTGACTTAGTGTTTTGAAATCAATTAAGCTCCCTCGCTAATTGAGTTACGATTCTTGTTTTAGGTTAGACTTGGTGGATTGGGTGATAAGGACTATTGAGATGGATCCAATACAAAAAGATTTGATTGAGGATAATTGTAAAGACCCTAAGGGAGAATTTGTATGCTCTTCTTCTATAAGCAATACCTGATTGGAGATAGATTTGAGATTCTAGACACCACAGCTAGTACTAAATCTTTAGTACTTCTTTAGTTAAGACCCCTAATTTAGAACTTAAGATTTTTCCTAATCATTTAAAGTGTGCATTCTTAGGAGAATCTTCTATTTTGCTATTATTTTTTTTTCTGAATTGACTGAAGTGTAAGAGACAAAGTTACAACGAGTATTGAGAGATTTTAAAAAAGATTTTGGGGGGAGCATAACAGATTTTAGCGGTATATGCTCTTCGTTATGCATGCATAGAATATTAATGGAGGAAGATCATCAATCCAAATCTGATCTTTAGAGGAGGCTAAACCTTGTAATGAAACAGGTAGTGAATAAAGTGATCTTGAAGTGGTTAGATGTTTGAATTATTAATTGATTTTGGATTGTACTTGGCTTAGCTCTGTACATTGTGTACCCAAAATGGGAGGTATGATTGTAATGAAAAATGACAATAATGAACTGATATTCACTAAGAGTGTCATAAGATGGAGAATTTGCATAGATTATAGGGAGCAGAATAAAGAAACTAGGAAAATTCTTTTCCACTTAACTTTTGTTGACCAAATGCTTGATAGAATGACAAAACATCATTACTTTTACTTCTTAGATAGTTATTCAAGTTACCAAAAAATCATCATAGCACCATGATAACATGATAAGACAATTTTTGTTAGCCCCTTTGGAGCCTTTGCCTTTAAGAGGATGCCCATTGAACTTCCTAATGCTCCAACCAGGTTTTAGATATGTATGAAAAGGGAATTGAGATGTTTATGGATGATATTTCTATATTTTATATTTCCTTTGATTCATGTCTTGATAATCTTTCAAAAGTTTTGTAAAGAAGTGAAAATACTAATTTGGTGTTAAATTAAGATAATCAACAACTCTTGGCAATCGAAAGGGTAATTCTAGGGCTTAAGTTGTTTGAGAAAGGAATGAAGGTATATCAGGCTAAAATCTAAGTTTTAGAAAAACTGCACCCACCCACATCTGCTATGGGATTACGAGTGTTCTAAGGCACACAGGGTTTTATTGTGGATACATTAAAAACTTCTCTAAAATATCAAAACATTTGTATCATTTATTAGAGAAAAATGTGCCCATTGATTTTAATGAAAAATGCCTTGCAACCTTTGAAATTTTGAAAAAGAAGTTTGTCACCTAATTAGGATCTTTTTTTGAACTTATCTGTAATGCTAGTATTAAGACAGAGGTTCTTGTCAGAGGTATGCTATGCCAATATGAATCTTAATGAGGCCTAAGTAAACTATGCCACCAATGAAAAAGAACCATTGGCTATAGTATATATATTTGATAAATTTAGGTCTTATTTGATTGATACCAGAGTCAATTTTTGTACTGACCACTCTACTATCAATATCATGTGACTAAGAAAAGATAATAAATCACGTTTGATCAGATGCCTCCTCTTACTACAAAAATTTGATATTGAGATAATGGGTAGGAAATGTATTGAAAATCAGGTAGTGAATCACTTGTCCAGGCTTAAGTAGGATAATTTTGACGATTCATTTGATGAAACTAATGTTTTTTTTTTACGAGCAACTCCTTGTAATTTTTAATGAGAAAATTCTTTGGTATGCATATATCATTAATTTCGTTGTTAGTGGTATGATTCTATATCATCTAGCATACCAAAGGAAAAAAGTTTATTTTTGATTTTGAGATTTTAAATTTGGGATGTACTTTATCTCTTTGGGAAGTATAAAAATTTAAGAATTAGGGGGTGCGTCGCTTTAGAAAAGGTTGATGAAATCATAAAATAATGTCACGATTTGAAATTTTGAGGGCATTTCAGAGGTTTTGGAACTGCTTCTAAGATCCTGCAAATCAACATTTACAAGCCTACCCTATTTAAGGGTGTAAATGATAGGGTCTATTTGGGGGGCTGCTGCGGCTGCGCTGCCCCAGGAAGCTGCTGCGGGGAAGTAACTGCAAGGAAGCTGGCTGTCTGTTTGGTGCAGCTGAGTGCAGCTGTGTGTAAACAGCTGTGGGGCAGCTGTTTGAGGAAAAATGACCATACTGCCCCTGTATGTTAAAACCGTTTTAAAAAAGACTGTAAGAGCCAGATTACTGAAACTTCAGACGTCGAAATTTATTTCTAAACAGAACAAAAAATTCAGATACACCACAACTTAACATTGAGGCCTGAAAAGCATAAACATACGATTTTAAGGCTAAACTTTAATTACAAAAAAGTTCAAAATTACAAGTATACATCTCACGTCACAGTGACGTTCAAGAGGGCAAAAAAGAAGTCTAATATAATTACAATGATAACTAATAAGATAATTATTTTATTTTTAACATTGAGACAATGTAGCTCTCGTGCTAAACTTTCCTCGAGCGATGCTCTCTATTCCTGATCATTATCGTCAGGGGAGTCTGCCGAACCATCTGCCCAACGGAAGAAGCGACACTGTTCTGGGATGCTCCGTGGGCAGCTATTGAACTTTCTTCCGTAGTTGTGTGGTTGATGTGACATCAACAGGGAAGTTTGGAGGCCACAGTGGCAGACCACTCGTTGGGATGTCCCGGAAATTCTGGAACTCATGTTTTTTTGATTGCAACGTTGATGTGACATCAACAGGGAAGTTTGGAGGCCACAATGGCAGACCACTCGTTGGGATGTGTCGGAAATTCTGGAGCTCATGTTTTTTTTATTGCAACAGTAGATGAAATAACAATGAAATATTATTAGTATAAAAGGAAATAGCACATGAAATCATTTCATTCAAAATGCTCAAACTCATTGTCAAACCTTAGAGGAAATTGAAAGACTTTCCACAAACACATAAACTTATGATTACTCTTTGAAGAGTGAAGCGTCACATATGAAATAACGCAAAACACGGACACCCACAAAACTCAGATCAGAAGGTGCCCAAATGGAACCAACCACTGAAAGGCACAATTAAACAAATACATCCATATTTTATAAATGAGCACATTCACAGAGCAATTTAACATCAACACAATTGTTAGCCAAGCTGCACAATGGATAGAGATAGTTCTAACAAGTATTTAAAAAACACAGCAAATTTACGTGGTTCGGTCGAATTGACCTACATCCACGGGAAAGGATTCAAACATCTTTATTGAGGCAATAGAAAAAAAGTTACATAGCTTCCAATCAACAATGACTCCTTCTCATAACCAACCGATAAAGGACCTTAAAAAAATTTGTTGGGGCATCTTCATACATGTCATCCTTTTGTAATACATACAATCTAAAGAAATGGTACAAATTAAAATTCATTCCTCTTCATAAAGTAAGAAAAAACAGGAAGCAGAACTTCTTACAGGAAACAGAACTGTTTGTAGGCAAACACATGCCCTTCACATTCCGCCCAACTTGCAAAATATGCTTACAGGAAGCAGAACTCTATATCACTCAGTTCACTTGTAGTGGCATATCTAAGCATGAACTTTATATTACTCCTTCATATGATCAGATTTGCTTCCAAGGTTCATTATAAAAAAACAAAACTGCTTCCAGGTAATCCCACCTTATACGCCCAACATTGCACTCAAATACAATGCAATAAGAATATTGCCATGAAAATTTGATCAGTCCCAGGTACGGGTTTGTGATTACTCAGCATTGTAATAAAGTGCAATGCAATAAGAATATTACAAAAGGAATGCACAATAAAACAGAATTGCTTCCAGGTGCGGGTTACATAAAAAAGGCACCCAATTTGCAAAATATGATGATGTTTGAACACAAATTTATACTCCCAGCTTCTCAAAGTTCATCCAAAGTTGAAACTGTATAAGATTTGCAAACATACACTTCCATCTTCTACAGTTGTACAAGAAGTACCAGCTAATGAAGTTATATAAGAAACATGGCTTCAGTGTACATACCAATGCAATAAGATTACAGCCATGGCATAAATTTGAACCTTCCCTTTCAAAAAGCATGGCTGAAGCCATCATTAATGAATTTATAAACTGTTGATTACCAACTGCAGTGTACATACCAATGCAATAAGATCACAAACATGGGATAATTTTGAACTTTTCCTTTCATAAGGAGACCAGATAAGTAATATAGAACTTCATTAATAACATCATTATACAAACTAACCAATATAATCCAAGGAATTTGAACCATTCAATGGGTTAAAGCACTTCACCATGATGAAATAATTCTCTGTACAATGACAAACACGACCCCATTTGAGCCCACATGAACTCAGAGCAAAGACCAAAGAATATTGCTGTGTTTGACAAATGAATCATCATACTTGCCATTGAGGACTCCTTGGCTTAAAGACCAAAGAAAAAAGATAGCAAAGAGTTGCACGAGTAAGGATTTTCTCCTAACAACGCTAGAAATAAATCAATTTTATATCAACAGACGCATACATTTCTCATCTACCCAAGCTATATAAAGCCACCATATAAAGATTTCTAAGCTATATAAGAACTTCCATGTATCCAAGTTATATAATTTTCTAAGCTATATAAGAACTTCCATGTATCCAAGTTATATAATAACACAAGCTATATAAGAACTTCCATGTATCGAAGCTATATAAAGATTTCGAAGATGGAATGCATGGTTGCAACCACCATCACTCATTGAATGTCAAACTTCTGATTACCCACTGCATATCTCAAAGATTTCGAAGATGGAAAGCATGGTAGTAGGTCTATTTCCCATTTCAATTTCTTTTAGGTAAAGGTCGCAAAATATATTTTTTGTGTCTTTTTCCCATAGCGCAGGTGTACCAAGCTCTTTACTTTTATTAGTCATGTTACTACTACGATAAAGATGAACATTGGAAAAAAGTAGTGACACTATTTATAAACTTACTATTCACTTTAATGATATAAACATGAATAATAAATAACATTAATAATAGTAAAAAAATAAACAAGTTAAGTAGCCAGAAGAATGACACAACAATTAACGTGGTTCGGTCGAATTGACCTACATCCACGGGGAAAGAATCTGAGCTCTTTATTAGAAATAAAAGTTAACAAATATAGCTTACAACCAACATTTCACCACTTCACATAATAAAAAAATGAAAGAGCTTAAAAGCAAATGTTTTGGAACTTTTATGCATACCATCCAATTTGACTACACACCATACCGTCACTTTTTATCACTTCTTTTTTTCTTCTCTTTGCCCCAAGTAAAGTAATGCTTTCATATAGCTCCACGAAAAGGCTAAAGGGTATCAACACATTGATCCCAACATACCATCAACTTTTATTTCAAAATGTTGAATCTTTAGGATATTTTTTGAAGTAAATAACTTGGGAGGAATATTTCCCACTTGGATATGTACTTCTAAAACTTGGATATTCCCACTTGGATATGTACTTCTAAAAAAATAGGGAGCTAATAAGAAATATTCCCCAATGGATATGTTTTTCTAAGTGGAAACAATTTAATTCAAAATTTTCAATACCTCCAATAGCAATCCCCGAAGGAACAAAGCTTGCAGCCTCTTTGAAATCTCCCGTCCTAAGGCAAAAGGGCACATGGGTAAAAAGTGAGTTTGAAAAGCTGGATCAACTCTTACCTGGCTGCTCGAACTTTCTCGCGTTACTGCGGGAAGCGGGGGCAGGCCCGCCGAAACAAACACGAAAAGAAAAAAAAAAATATGTGGGGCGGCAGCGCGCTGCAGTGCCGCCGCCCAACCAAACGCACCCTATATAAGGAAATGTGATAAATGTCAAGGGAGAGAATACATCCAAAAGTGATGAGATACACTTAAATTTTATTTTGGAATTGGAAATTTTTTATGATCGGGGGATTGATTTTATGGGATCATTTGTGCATTCTCTAGAAAATCTCTATATTTTAATAGCAGTTGACTATACGTCTAAATAACACTCTTATTGTCTGTTCTAATTAAATAAGTCTCATTTAGAAATATTTTAAATTTCTTGGTTTCTTTTTAATTGCTAATTTCTCTTTTTCATTAATATGTTAATTTTACTCTGTATTTGTGTACATACCTGAGCTGTATCTGCACAAAAGTTTAGTATCATGATGTTAAGTTTTTAGAATTGCTCGTCATGCTAATTCAAAACTGTCAGTTTTTATAATTAAATAATCATCGGGGATATCTAAATGTAATATTGGAAGATTTCTATATAAATCTTTAATCTGCTATAAAATCTTCTGATCGTTTTCATCCCAACTCCAAACCATAATTTCTCGTAATTTCTTTTATAATGGGGCTCATAATGCCGCTAGATTTTTAATAAATGCTTTGGCGTAATTAATACAACCTAGAAGGCGTTGTAGATCTTTTTGTTCAGTGATATGATTAAGATAATCGATTTTTGTTAAAACATGGTCGTGTAACTCTATCGCTCTTTTATCTATAATAAGTCCTACAAATTCATCAATATTTGTTACAAAGACAACTTTTCTTTTGCTTAAAGTACGATTCCATGTTTCTACATTTTTTTTTGTGAGAATAATGCTAAATGTTTTAAATATTGTGTAAGAGTTTGGCTATCTATTAAAATATCATCTAGATAGATTAGATAGAATTGAGATAATTTGACAAAGATATTATGCATCTCCGTTGAAATATTTGTGGAGCATTTTTCAATCTAAAGGACGATATTCGATTGATAATGTCCTTGAGGAGTGTTAAAAGCTGTAAATTCTCTATTATTTGGATGTATCATAATTTGTCAAAACTCAGATTTACAGTCTAATTTAGAAAACCATTTGGTTGTTTTAATGTGATTTATTAATGCTTCTTTATTTGGTAGAAACTATCGATCAAATTTAGTATTATCATGAAGTTTCTTATAATTGACAACCATCCTGGCTTTTTCTCTAGTTTGTTCAGTATGATTTCTTACTAAAAAGAATGGACTGTTATGTGTACTATTACTGGCTTTTATTAATCTAAGGTTTAATAATTCTTGAATTTGAATATCAAAGTCCTTTTTATCATCAGAGGTGTATTCATAGGGCGCACTCTAATGATTAGTGAGGGATTAATTGGTTCAATAATTGCGACAAGCTCACCTTGAGACCAAAATTGTATGGGATTTTTTGAGAATCAAGGGTTAAATAGAGAAAGATGCAAAAGCACGTAGTTATGTAAGTTTGGCATTATATGGTGAAAATATTGTATATATATGAGATCAGATACTAAGTAGATGGGGAAATGCATTTTTAATATGTTGATCTAATTGCAATCACCACGTTGGCTGCGACAAATGGGTGCAGTAGAGTGAAATTTTGGCGTTCGGATTAAAGGACAAATTATTGGATAATGAGTGGTTCTTACTAAAGTGATTTCAGTTAATGATTGAGTAAATAAGAGGAAAGTTTTTAAGAAATTATTTCTGAGAATTAAAACAGGGCCAACCTCAGGGAGACATAATTTCAGTATTTTAAGAAGGGCTGATTGAATAACAAAAAGTTGATCAATCCAATATTCATTGATATTTCGAAGACCATTAAAGTAGTAATTTTTCAATATGTATAGAAATATGATTGGGATTCATAAATTTCTTACAAATAGTGATATCGCTACCCGTATCACATAAAACATATATTGGAATAAGTTAATATGTAGGAATGTATAATTATATTGTGATGTAGCTATGAAAGCGCATTTTGTTGTAAACTATGGTTGTTTGTATGGATAATATCATTTGTAAATGTAATAATATGTTGTTGGAGAAAATCCTTACTTACTAAGATACGATTCGAACTTTCATCATCTGTTAAAAATAAATGTTGGAAATCAATTCTTTGGTTATTAATATCCCATAAGCCAAAAAGTAAATTAGCTTCGTGAGTACAAGAATACTTTTGTCCAAAATAATCTTGATATATATATATATAGAGTATCTTTTAATACTTGTAGGTTTGTTAGTACTAAGTTTTGATCTATATGTGAACAATGTGATCCTGCTTCTAATAAGATTGTGCATCATCTTCCTGGTGTAATATAATATCCTATTAGTAATAATTGATTATTATTATATTCTCTTATAATTGGAGAAGATCTAAGAAAAATAGATTGATATGTGTTTGTATCTAGAGATCACTGTGGTTGTATAGCAAGTGAGCTTTAATTTTCTATGAAATAAAGTCGTGGATGTCTTTGCTTCCATATTTTCTATCTTCATCAAAATCAAGAAGAAGATTAGGTGAAGGTGGAGTAATCTCTAATTCACTGATTTCTCCATGTTGAATAGTTTGACCTATGTGAGTAAGGGTGTAAACGTGGGGAGGCGCGCGCGAGCCCCGGCCGCGGGGTTGTGTGGGGGTTCGTTTATATTTCAAGCTCAAAAAGTGTGTTCGTGTTCGAAGCCGTTCACGAACAAAGAGTCGTTCTGACAACTCTAATCATGTAGCCATAAGATATTAAGGATTGTTTTATAAATCTTTGTCGCCTTGTAGTCAACTAATTTTTTTAAAAAAACTACTCATCAAAGATATATATATAGTTGATTAGTAGTATTTCGAGCCAAAACGAGCGGAACACGAACGAACAAATGTTGATTCGTGTTGTTCATGTTCGGCGGCTCGTTAACTTAGCGAACAAGCCGAACACAAGCTATTCGTGAACAACGTACCGTTTTGACAGCCCTATATGTGAGAAAAGAGAAGATCTAAATGAATTGGGTCAGTATGTGGTTTAAATGCTACTATATTGTGTAGATTACTATCTGCTTATGCAATCTGATAAGTAGTACTGTAAACAACACTGTCATCTTGTAGTTTTACTCCATCTAATTTATTTTTTAATGTAAGAGATCATTCTAAGTGGTAATCTTTAATATTAATTGCATAGTTTGGGTGTAAATTAAACATTAAAGTCCAATAACATAGGTTTGCTTGTATAACTTCTAGTAAAGCATTTTTTTTAGAATGTATAATTCTATCATAGTATTTCCAGACAGTAATAGGGTTATCAATTCTTTTTTTGAAGTATGCTTTAATTAAAATCTGAATTCCTCCGAAGGATATATGTATATATTTTTCATAGCTCTTAATTCTTTCTAAATCCTGTCTTTTTATCTATTGGTTATACAAAGGTATTCGAGTTCATCCTTCTATTTTTATTGTATCAATGGGATGTTGTCCTTGACGAATGTTATAATATATACTTCTTTTCCGAATGAAAATAAGTATATCAAAATGGTCTTTTGTTCGTACAGATAATTTTCATTTTCTTATTTTATTGTAAGCTTCTTCGGATAACGTAATACGTTCTTCATGTTCAATAAAGTTGTCCTTAGTTATATCTGATTTAGAGTTTTCTTTGATTAATCAGAGTATATATATTCTTCTATATCATTATCTGAATAGCTTATATATATTAAGTTTTCTTCAGTTTTTAATAACTCATAAAGATCTTCACTATCTATGTCAGAATAATTGAAAATTGGTTTTAACTCATTCTCATTTATAATTGCTACAAATTTTACATGATCTACTTTAGTTTTTTGGGGACATGTTTGCATAGTGTACTTCTTGTTTTCAAATTCAACACTTGCTAATTCTAACTGTTTAGTATTTTTTTTATCTTTCTTTCTAAAGGTTCTTTTATTTGGATTAAAGTGTTTTTTATGTATTTTCTTAAAGAATTTCTTCTTTTTATTTTTACAGAGAAATTACAAGTGTTATGAGAAGAGAAACAACCCCCCTTTGCTGAGGAACTAAATCTGATTTTTCATAACATAATGATTGTTTATATTGTTTATTATGTCTATATAAATCGAGGTTCTCACAAGTTTCAGATAATTTCTCTCGAGCATATTGTATTCGACTACTTAGAATGACATCATCTGGATATAATTTTGTAAATTCTTGACGCCATAAAATGTTATATGGTTTTGGTAATTTATAGAAATACATATCAAAATATAGTAATCGATCATCTGCTAGGATATCATAAAAGATTTTTTAATAATCACAACAATATTCATTTAAGTAACAACTATTGCAAATACTCAATGTTGTTATCTTTTGTTTAGCAATTTTTTATTAATATTTTGTTTTTCTGTTTCGATTGGGTATTTAAATTTATATCCTAAGAATTTATTTTTTATAAAATTACCATAAATACTTGGTCATTTGTTGATTGAATTTGACTACAACTTATGCTTCATTTGTTATGGAAACCTTTTTTTTTTTAATTTTGTATGAATCTTATGGAGGATTTACTTGCATGCCTCTAATGTACCTACCTATCTCATACATAAGTCTCATATTTACACACATACCCACTGAGTTTTTGTACACATATATAATCGAAATCTGAAGCTTTTATGTATTTTTATATGTATGTATGAAATCTGAAATATTTATGTGACCACGTATCCAAAATCTGAAACTTTTTTATATATATGTATATATATATATGTTTTAAAGGAATGGCCTGAGGCTATTATACAAGTCTTGGTCATCCCCGATGCGCCTAACAATTCGAGTACCACACCCTCCACCGGGGGAATCGGACCCCAGATCAGAGGGGAATTACAACTGACGAGCAGATGCCCGACTAACTAACCTAAGTACACAGCATGTGTGTGTGTGTGTGTGTGTG
The DNA here is from genome assembly GCF_001263595.1 of Phalaenopsis equestris. Lineage (NCBI taxonomy): Eukaryota > Viridiplantae > Streptophyta > Magnoliopsida > Asparagales > Orchidaceae > Phalaenopsis > Phalaenopsis equestris. The sequence continues at coordinate 984,358 of NW_018164622.1, read as the reverse complement.
TGTGTGTAAACACACACACACACATACTGCGTACTTAGGTCAATTGGTCGGGCATCTAAATCTCAATTTGTGTACTTATGTTACTTTGCATATGCATGAAAACTTGTATTCCACTCTTTGCTTTAGAATAAAATTAATGATATTTGCTTATGTGATATCAAAAAGCGGCATCGCAGCATGATATTTGCTTATGTGATACACACACACTTATGTCACTTTGCATATGCATGAAAAGTTGTATTCCACTCTTTGCTTTAGAATAAAATTAATGATATTTGCTTATGTGATATCAAAAAGCTTGGTGGTGGAAATTTAAAAAAAAAATAGCGAAAAAGAATTCAGAAAAATAAGAAACAAAGTTTAGGAGTTGGATATGTAAATACATAGGAATTGAGTGGTATGCATGCAAACATTCCTAATTTTCTTATATATATTTTTTGGAGATGCTTAGATTTAAGTGGGAACATTCATAATGCAGTTTTATATGGATCATCGAGCTGATATATAAGTGAGAGGTGACGGGGATATGGGCGATGATGCGAAACATTTTTGGTGCAAACAAAAAACAGGATAATAGAATAGTACTTCTCCTGACCACATGACTTTGGAAGGGTGTAGGATCAATGTTACTATTTGCCAACATTTGGCAAGAAGTTGTCTGTGCTTTTCTAGGCTGTTGGTAGTTCTAGCTCAATAATGTGACTACCTCGTGGACCATCTAATTTATAAAACACATATATAATATAACAAAATCTTTTTTTTTTCACGACACTAATATTTTTTACTATTTAGTGAAAGTTTAACTTTATTTACACGCCTGACAAACTAAGAATTTTATGTGTTACCTTCTATGACTCTACTTGTTAATCACAATGATCGGGCTAGGAGTTGCCCTCCTTTGATCGTCTTGTTGGTAGCTTGTATTTGAAGTTGAAGTTTATGCACACAAATTTCTTATGATTGTCTACAGATGTCCCTCTAGAATTAATATGGTCACAGGTCCTTAGTCTGAGCCCACTCCTAGCTTAAACTCTTATACCCGGTCTTTCATATATTACTATCTTATTTTACATATGAAACATATAGTTGCAATTCTTTCTTGAAATGTGATCATAAGCGGCAGGTACGTATTACCACTTTCTTTTACTGCACTTTACTGCATATATCTTGTTTATACATGCAACATTGCTATTTTGTTACTTAATATACCTGTAAAAATCCTCTAGGGTAGATGAAAATAGGCTATTTGTTTAAGAGGAACTCCGCTACAAAACTTTGCAACAATAATGATAGACAATCACCACTTCAAACACACTTATTAAATTAAAAACCATCACAGTAAGGAGCTCAGAACAAGCTTTTTAGGAAGCAAGACTAGGATGCAAGGGGAAGGAGGACAACTTCAAACACAAAACATGAAGCAAAGGATGAACCACAACTAAAATTTTTGTGGATTTAAACAACATGAACCTATAGGGACTTTTAGGTGGTTTATCTAGCATGATGTAAATCCTCACTCTGTCTTTTAGGCTTTCGCACGATCATATGTTGTATGATAGAAACCCTAACTTGTTTTAGGATCCTAAGGTTGCTTGTTTGCTACGGTGTAAATCCTCCTATCCTCCTAGGCTATTTACATGATAGTATATTGTGCAAATGTAAGCCCTAAATTTTAAATAAAATGACAGGAGTAAAGATCAAATAACATCATTTCTAAAGTGTAAAGCCAAATAATATAATAGTCTGGAAAGTCATTGAGGTTCTCCTCAGAATCTGTGACCTCCCCTACCTTTAGCTCCTTTGGATTCCAAAAATAGTTGTTCCTATTTAATCCATTCCCACTTGATTATTCTATAAATAATCATGAAATTTAAACTTTGAATTTTTTAAGACGAAGCTCTTGATCTTAATCGAGAGTTTCCTTAAGTGACTCTGGTTGCTTAAAATGTAATAGTCTATGGGTGTTTGCCCTTATAGAAGAATTAAATAAGGGATTTGTCGGTCGTAAATTTTGCAGAACAAATAAGAGTCATAAATTTTTAAGTTTAAATAGTTGAGCCTACTATCAAGTGATACACTTACCTTTCGAGATAGTGCATCGCTTTCGGCAATTTGTTCGATTATCTAAACTATTAAATATATGAGATCAATTCAGTCTCATATTTCAAAATTAAAAATATTTTTTTTTTTCAAAACCAAAATTATATACATAGTAAATGAAAAATATTTATTTTTAAAAAAAGGGTTGACGGACAATTAAGCCATAAATTGCCTAATTAAATCATTGAGTGCTTTAACTAAGGAATAAATTGCTAAATTAAACCACTAATTAATAAATTAAATTAATAATAACCCAATTAAAATATGAATTATTTAATCTAGTCAACAGTAACATAATTTAAACATTAATTATGTAAATAAAACACTAAACATATAATTAATTAATTAAAACATTAAGTAACTTATTTAATATATTAATTAACTTTATAATTAATCTAATTAAAATTTTAATCAACTCATCAACTTTTTAATAAACCCATAAAATCTTTAGTCAACTTAATTAATAAATTTAATTTATCATTTAAAACTTTAATAAATTTATAAAACAAATTAACCAATTAATGAAGTAATTAAATAACTCATGGAATATTTAATTAATATATTAAATAAATAAGTAACTTAAAAATATTTAAGTAACCCTTTAAAAAATTAATTCAGAAAATTTTAATTAATTAATTAAAATAATAAATTAATTTATTAATCTTTGAATTAAACCATTAAAATATTTAATTAACTTATTTAATAAATAATTAACTCACAAGATAAATAATCAATACATATAACATCCAATTAAGTCATTAAAGTAATTAATTAACTATCTAATTAACTAATAAAATATTTAATTAACCCATAAAATATTTAATCAACCCATTAAAATTTTAATTCATAAGAATTTCCACCAATTAAACCAATCAACTAAATAATTAATCAAATCAATCAAACCCTAACATAAACCTAGTCAACCCTAGTTAGTTCCACTTTAATTTAAAATCAGAAAGGAAGAGATTGAGTATGTTAATAATGTGAATATATATATGGTAATATAATATATATATATATATAATCAGTGCTATGACTTTTTTTTGTGATTCTCTCTCTCTCTCTCTATATATATATATATATATATATATATATATATATGTGTGTGTATGTGTAGGTATAAGTATGTTTGTGTAAGTACATGCACGTATATGAATATAAGTGTTCTTAGCATTAGTTAAAATAACAAGATCATCCGCATAGGCAAGATTGGAAATCGCAAACTTTTCTTTGCAGGCAAAGTTCTTACTATGATTAGTATTGAACAAGATGTTTAATCTCCTTCACAAATAATCAAAAGTAAGAATGAACAAAGTAGGAGAAAGAAGATCACCTTTCTTATTCCCCTTAGTAGCTTTAAAAAACCAACAAGTATTACCATTTAAAAGTATCGAGTAAAAATTATTATCCAGAATCCAGCAAATGAGTCTACAAAAATCCATTTTAAAACTCAACTCCTTAAACAACCCTAGAATAAAATCCCATCTTATGGTATTATAGGCTTTTGAATGTTCATTTTAAAAATGACATTCCCACAGCTACTTTTCTTGTCCAAATCAAGAACTAGCTCTTAAGCAATAAGCATATTATCACAAATGTTTTTGGCCCTTATAAAAGTAGACTGCTGACAACTGACAATCTTATCAAGATGAGGGTGTAATCTAATCACAACAATTTTGGAAATAAGTTTTGAAGTCATAGTAATAAGACTGATGGGTCTAAATGCATCCCAACAAAAACTTTCTTTGACTTTCAGAATAAGTATCAAAGCAACAAACTTAAAATACTGAGGAAGCTCAATCCCAAAAAAGAAAGATTGAATAGCTTCAATAACATCAACTTTAATAGTATTCCAACTTTTCTTGTAAAAAAACATCAAAAAACATATAGTCTAGCAGCTTTACAGCTATCAATACTACTAAGAGCATTCCTAATCTCCAACTCATCTGGAATGTAGGCAATGTTAACATTACTAATGTAATTATGATATTTACAAAGTAATCACCATTGATACTCTCTAATCCATTATAATCACTTATTAAAGATTAAAAAGTGATGCTCCAGGTATGAGATTTAATAAGACTAAATGTATTTCTCATTGTGCTAGAAATATTTCTTCTTCAAAGAAGAGCTGGATTCATGAGTTTACTAGTTTTGCTAAAGGGGAGCTTCTTTTGACTTACTTGGGTTTCATGATGGATAAATGGAAAAAGAGGAGTCATTTGTTTATGAACTTGCTATATAAAATCAACAAACGTATTAAGTTGTAGGAGAACATGTTCTCATCTTTTGGTGTAAAGATTACCCTACTTAAGAGCATCAACACTTCTATTTCTTTTCATACTATGCAAATTATGAAATTGACTTACAACTTATGTGATAGATTGGAATTTTAAAAAATTCCTTTGGGCTAATAAAGATCATAAGGTGCACTCGACCAATTGGGGGAAGCTTTTTAAACCTGTTGGTGCCAGTGGTTTGGGCTTCAGATGACTTAAAGACATCGTGAAGATTAATTTTTTGAAACTAGGGTTGGGGTTTAGGGTTAGCAATTCTCTTTAGGCTAATATGATTAAAGCCAAATATTCTGATGGCTGTAAAGAAGGGTGTTATTGAGTGTGTGTAGGAAAATTTTCTTAAATAGAAACAAATATTAATTTTATTTTCTAATAAAGTTATATTGTTAATTATTTTTTAATGGTTAGAGAAATTAATAAACACAAGCATACAAAATTAAAAGCAAGAGATCAGAGGTACAAGATTTTATGTGCTTCGGCCAACCTCTCGGCCAATATCCATGCCCAATCAGCTCCTATCTAGGATTCTCCATTAAGCCTTCACTCTTCTTGAGTGAGTACAAAACCCTCACAAATAGGATTATTTATGGGTGAACCCAAAATCATCACAATAACACTAATTAATTGTGAGCACAAAATTCTCACAAAAAAGGTGCAATAAAAAGAGAAAAGAACAAGAGATTCTCTCACAAAAAAAATCACACCATTAAACTTGCACAATCTTCAATTAACCAAAGGGTAACAAATACAAAGCTTTCTCGTAGATTTTGCTCTCTTTTGTTTTTAGAAATTAAGAATGAAAGATAAGATGATTTATGAAATCCTTATAACAAACTAATTTCAAATATAATGCATGAATATAAAAGGCAAATGATAATAAAAAAAAAATAAGTTTTAAGATTCTTACTACTAAGTAGAGAGAGTTTTTAAAATGATCATACTTGAAAGAAAGAAATCATGCTCCCAAGAAATGTGTAAACATCACAGATTTTATCTTCCAACAAGGCAAAAAGTGTTTTTCAAAAGATTAAAAGATTTGCTTTGAAGCCTGAGAGAAACTAATTTTCTTTTGTTGTCTTCGCTAAGGAAGAAGTAAAGCATTGACATAATCTTATGTTTCTTCTCAAAAGAAAAGAGTTTGCAAGGGAGAGAGAAGAGATGAAGAAATTCAACCGAGTGAGACGGTGAGATGAAAGATTTGTCCAACTATAATGTTATAGTGGAAGACTCAGGAAATTAGATTAAATCAAGAGGGATTTTTGAAGAGATTTTTTTTTAAAAAAAATTCTTAAGTTTTGAGACTAAATTTTTTTCATAATAATAATAAAAAAATTCCTCAAATGGTGGTCACAAATGGGTATTAAAAAAATTAAATTTTTCTTAAAACAAATAAGCATTTGATTTAATTTTAGTTAAATAAATTGAAGGGGTTATTCTTTTAGGAAATTATTTGAGTTCTGAATTTAATAAGGAAAAAATAAAATTAATTTGAACTTAAGAATAATTAATTAAGTCATTAAATTAAATGAAGGAAAATAATTTAATTAGGAGAGAGAAGGAAGGATGACCACTTCTTGCTCCTAATTTAGTTTAATTTAATTGATTAAATCAAATTAATTAAATAAAATAGGAAGGCATTTCAAGGAGGGAGATTTATTTTAAAGATATGGATAATTTCAAATTTTGAATGAAAAAAATCATATATATAATTAAGAAATTGAAAACTATCTAAAAAAAATTTAAGAAATTTATTTAAGTTCCTATAAAGAATATATCAAATTTAAAATTAAAAATTTGATGCACAATTCATAAAATCTCAAAGCATGAAAATAATTAGACTATCTAAACAACAACAACAACAACAACAACAATAACAACATTAACAACAACAACAACAAGCCTTTATCCCACTAAGTGGAGTTGACAACATGAATCCTATTTCTCCATTGTGTCCTATTGAGTGACTTATATTCATTTAATTTTAATAAATTAAGATCATTCTCTTATACAGATGCCTAAGTTTTTTTAGGTCTACCTCAACCTCTTTTAACACAAGTCGAATCTAAAATATCTATTTTCCTAACCGAATCATTACATGGTCTACATTTAATGTTTCCAAACCATTTAAGACGACTCTCTATAATATTATCTACCACTGGAGCTACACCAACCCTTTCATATATACATTTGTTTTGTTTTTTGTCTCCTAACCGAGAATATTTAAAAAAAGTATGGTAAAAATATTCATAAAAAATTTGGCAATATAAAGGATTCATGATAAAATTATACTTGAACTATTAAGGAGAGATAATATAATTATCCTAGAATTATTCAAGAGAGAGAACATTCCAAGTCACTTATTCCAATAGAATAATTCACATACTTTGATAATTATGCAATTAAATTATAGATAAATGAAAGTGGAATGAATAACTCCTCATAGATACAAGTAATTAATGCAACTTATCTTATATAAATTTGTCTGAGGATGTAGCAAGGTATGTAGTTGAGTATAAACGGTGAATGGGGGTGTAGTTGTACGCATGGGAATAGGTAGGTGAAGCGATATGCACGTAGTGTGTGTATGTGCACGTATGTTGCATGTGTGAACATGTGTGTGCGTGTGTGTCTGTGTGTGTGTGTGTGTGTGTGAGAGCATATGTGTGCGTGTAGCTGGCGAGTGTGTGTGTGTGTGTGTGTGTGAGCATATGTGTGCGTGTAGCTGGCGAGTGTGCACAGGTGTGCACTTTAGAACTGGCATATTGGCGGTGGCATGGGCATAGGGGCACTATTTGCCCAGATCTATGTTTTTGTGGGAATGCACATAAGATCCAACGTGTGTTGGCCACAGAAATGGCTATAAAATCATTCACACATGGACGTGTGTGCAGGCGTGCATGTTGGTCAACTATCGTGAGCGTACATCAGTGTTAGTGTGAGCATGTACGCATGCCTACACATTTTCTAGTAGAGCGAACTGCCAAATTTCAAATTTTATCTCCTTTTTTTTAATATTTCATCTATAAATACTCCTCTTGAGGGGTAGAGAAGGTACATTTCTCTTTTAAAGGCTATAGTTACATTGCACATTGGCAGTGGTTGTTTAATTTCTTTATGTCATTGTTGTCCACCCATTTGGGCTATTGTTGCCTTCTCTCATTCAAGCTATTATTGTCTACTTATATTGAGATTGTTGTTGCCTTCAGCCTATTGTTATTTACTCATATTGTGGCTATTATTGCGTACCAATATTGAGAGTATTGCTTGCCTCAGGCAACAGTTGCTTACCTATATTAAGGTTATTATTGCCTTCGAGCTTTTATAGTCAACCCATGTTCATGTTGTTGTTTGAAGATACCCCTCTCAATTTTTTTTTTCAAATCTTTTTTTATGAGTTGCAAATTCTTAAAAGTAGATAGGTGTGATATTAAAATACCCCACACTCACATCCTCCATGTGTAGAGGTTTCAAAAAGGATCCAAGGACTGATGATGAAACATCAACTATTTTTTAATACATTCTGATAATTTTTTATAAAAAAAATTTATTTTTTGAACGACATGGTGATCATATTTCCCAAACTTTTTGATCTCTCATATTATCTAATTGAATTTTTTTCTCCGCCACTAAAATATCTTAACGTTTATGAGGCGAGCTTGAATGTGGGCATTTGATTTCCGCCAACTCCTTGGCTAGTGGATTTTTTATTAGCATAGGTGTATTTTTTTTCTTAGATTTCTTACTTGGCTATGACAATCATTATGTGGTTGATTGACTTCTTCAGAGAACATGACACTACATTGTCACTAGAGATTTAGACAAATATAGGGAAGTTTATTTCTGAAATTCAAGGTTGGAGCAAATGGTTGTAACTTTGGATGATAAATTCTCTACAAAATTGGTCCAACTGATATTTACTTATGAAAAATGATTGAGTCCTCCATAAGAAATGTGGAAAAAGAAAATATCTGCCCACTCCTCTTCATATTACGAAAGAGAAGATATTAAAAATTCTCAATTTTTGAAGTGTTGAAAAACTTCAGTGTGAGATACATTATCCTAACAGACATGTGATTTAAGAGTCATTGTTCTAGTTGGTCTCTTCATTCATACATCAAAAATCAAAATTGTGATAAAGAGAGATTTGGACAGGTTCCAAAAGTATCCTCCAAGCAACCTTTATGGAGGATAAAATTTCTCCTTCATTGCAGAATCAAAGGATCGATAGGGGTCATACACATTTCTCTTTGATGAATACATTGAAGATTTATATTCCAAAGGAAGTGTTGAATCACACATGCAATGGGCATTCACGTGTTGAAGAATGTCATCTTCAAAGCTCTTTTATTTTGCACTGAATCTTTTCTGTGTCTGACACATAATTATCTTCTTCAGATGATGAAGATAATGAACAATATGAATAAGAATCTAATTAAAAGTGTGAAATGCATAGTTCAGATCAAATTTCTTCAAGTTGATGTACAATGCAGTACAAAGGAAATATTAGCCTTAGAAAGTCAACTGACATAATGTAATACTAAATTTTCTATGGTAAGTTCTCTTTATATGTAAAGTTAAGAGCTTGATAAAGGTCGAGATGAATTTAAAGATGCCTGATCCGATCTTATCCTTTACATGAAAATTTTAAATGTTCCTTAGGTGAAGTTATTTGCTTTTAAAGAAGAATATAAGAAATTACAGAGATAGTGTGTAGAAGAAGTATTCATTCATGCTTCTTGAAAGAAGTTCGCCTGATGCACTGTAGGATTGAGCCTAACATTGAGGGCGTATCTCTTAGCCATGCATCTAAAGAACCTCCTTCCTTGTCAGAATACGAAGGTGTTGAAAGCTAAGAGAATATAGTATCATCCAATTAGGGAGAGGAGGAGTATATTGTGATTGATTATTGCTCGATATTTGAGGAAAATATTTTTCTATTCATTGAAACCTTTTTTCTCTTACAATAGTATGCTTTTTTAAGTAAAATTATATGTGTCATCATTTGTGATTGTTAACAATATTTTGATCTTGAATATTTGTCTATCATGTCTTATTTTTGAATTGAAGTTTGAGCTTTAATATGATGGTGGTGAGGATAATATCCTTAATTTTATTCTTTCTTTATGTTGATTTATAACTTGATCCTAGAGAAAACAAAATCATTATAAGTCTTATAACAAATTCAATATATTGTAATTGGGATATTACCCCCTTGTGGAAGTATATTTACATCAAACTCTTCTAATGTTTATGCATTTTGAGATTTTTGTATGAATAGTTTACTTGTTGAATAAGTACAAGTCTACTATTAAAGTTAGTACATACTCTTTATGTATCTTTTGGGCATGTGTCTTCTAAAAATTTTAAAATGTACTTGTATTTTCTTTTTGTTTGAGGTAGAGGAACCTTAGGTTTTGCTTTCTTGTGTGAGTTTTATGGGGTGTTAGTAGGCTCCTTGGGCCTCTTTCTGTAATCTCTTTTTTGTTGCAATAAATTGGGAGCTGTATAATGCTCTTGTATAAAAAAAAGGTATTTTGAATATACATATAACTTTTAAGACTTATAACATTCTAAGATGTTTAAATATACTAATACTTTCTTACGCTTATAACATTTTGAGATTCTTTTAGTATACATATATCTTCAAAGGCTCCTTTTGAGATTTTTATTTTTTAGTGCATATGGATTTTTTTCAGGTCCATAGCCTTCTAAGATTATCTTAATGTATATGAACCTTCTTAGGCTTATAGCCCTCTGAGTTTTTTTAGTCTACTTATACTTTCAAAGGCTTATAATATTTTGAGATTCTTGAGTGAAGATCTTGCCAATCACTTTCTCTATGGAGTCTTTATAGTGAGAATCATGTTCACTACTAGCTTCACATCGAGGCTACCTCATGGGTGTGCCTTCCAGAGATATGATAGAGACCTTATCTGCCACTTGCCCTCAAGAGATTTTTTTAATAAAGATCATGTACACTACTAGCTTCCCATCGAGTCATTGGTGTCTTTCAAAGGTACAAGTGGAAATTTTGTCTACCACTTGCTCTTAATGTGCCTCTTTAGTGATGATCATGCCATTACTAGCTTCCTATCGTGATTACTTTATGGGCATGTACTTTAGGGGTATAAGTAGAGATTATGTCCACCACTTGCTTTAAGAGGGTCTTTCTAGTGAGAATCGATCCACTACTAACTTCTTGTCAAAACTACCTCATTAGTGTGTCTTTTAATGGTATGAGCAGAGACTGTTTGTCACTTTCCCTTAAGGGGTCTTTTTAGTTAGGATCATGTCTACTAATAGGTTCTTATTAAAAATATCTCATGAGTGACTTTTAGAGGTATAAATGAAGAATGGGTTTATCACTATCCCTCAAGTGATATTTTAAGTAAGGACTATGTCCACTACTAGCTTTATATTAAAACTATCATATAAGCATGTCTTCCAAGGATATGTGGAGATTGTGTCTACTAACTTACCCTCAAATGATCTTTTTAGTGAGGTTCATGTCGAGTGCCAGCTTTCTATCGAGATTACTGATCCTGACTTAATGCTTATGCACAGTATAGCAATAGTTCTGATGATATTTTTCACTTATATTTTCTTATTTTGCAACAAAACAAAAAACTTGATCCTGAAGAAAAATAAGAATTTAACTTTTTAATTTATATATATTTATATTGGGATACTACGCAAGTATATGTATCGTTATCAAGCAATATATGAATTTTTAATTAAGACCTGATATCGAACCCACAGGGAAGATTATGTAATATGCACTTTCTAGAAAATTTTTCTATTTTTAATAAGATAATTACTTGAACTAAAAATGATTTTTTTAGAAATTTAAAATTTAAATATTTTTTGTATTTTTGATATTTTAACGAAATAGTAACAACTTAAAAAGATAACTAAAATTTTTGTAGAAGAAAAGTACGTAATATGAAAATATCTTTATTCTTATCATGAATCAGTAATAAGTACAGGAATTCTGTTGTGGAAGTATGCAAATTATGTTGTGCCAAATAGGAGCAATAATATTTTTTACCCTTACTAGAGATGCTATAAA
>NW_018164622.1:969528-971758 GCF_001263595.1 Phalaenopsis equestris | reverse complement strand
AATATCTCAAAAATAGGTATAAAAATGTGTCTAAAAACACTATATATTTTAGGTGTATCAAAATCCCCCAAACTTAAAATGTTACTTGTCCTCAAGTGACACTTCAATCTTAAAAAACCAAATATATATGATATGTATATGAGCTTCTTTAAGAGTTACTAAAATTTAGATTTAAAAATATAGTAGTCCAATTTAGAAAAAATAATTAGTAAATAAGAACAACTTAAAGTTTGAAAATTTTTAATGTTAAGAGCTATGAAAATATGAGTTCCTATCTGATTCAGAAATATTGTAAGTTCTCTAAATTTAGATTTTAGTTCTTTTATTTTCTATACTTATAATTTTTTTATTAAAAATAATTTTACTTACTATGTTATAATTATAAGCTTAAGATTTTATCAAGTCTTATACTTTAAAAAGATCAAATGTAGAACCAATTTTTGATTAGGCACTAATCCTCAAGCTTCTCCTCTCTTACATTTCTTTTCTTTTTCTTTTCTTTTTCTTTTTCTTTTTGTCTTCTCCTTTTTTTCTTTTTCAGGCAAGAATTACTATATCTGGATAGGCCTTTAATGATTTTGAATTCTACTTCTCCTTTCCTAAAGTGAAGTCTTGATATAAAACTTTTACTTATAAATATAATAATAGTTTAAAAATCATTTTAAAAAAAGAAATTTAAGTATTAAAAATAAAAGTATAAATTATCTAAATTTTGCAAAATGCAATTTTTCTTACTAAAGATAGTCATTTATATTAATCATTTTCTATACTAAAAATTTTTAACTTAAAGTTTTTCTTCTTTACTTAAAATTTTAACTAAATTTTCTTACTCATTTCTAAAATCAAATTTTACTTCTCTAATATAACTTCATACATATAATCAATTTTTCTTTTAAAATTCAAATTTATTTGTAGTTTATTTGAGAACAAATAAAATTCAAGTTTTGAAAATGTTTTTCATGCCTCCGCCAAACTTAATTTTTTTTAACTGATTAAACAATTTAGCGTCAGATAATTATATAGGCAGGAATGAAAATTGAAATAACATGCTAACATGATTTTTTATATCCTAATTATACAAGTATAAAACTAAAAACAGAAGTAAAATTAATTTTGATCAAATTTTCTAACATTTTATTTTAGTTTAATATGTAGAGATTCAATAGACTTCTCAATAGTGGGTATAAAAGCAAACAACACACTAACATGATAAAAGAAAAATACAGAGTAGCAGTTTCTAAATTTTTAAATTAAGATCTAAGCTAGTAAGATTTTTAAATTAAAAAAATATGGAATTAAGTTAAGTTCTAAACTAACCAATCCACGGTACTAAAAACAAAAAAAATTACTACCCTAAGATTTTAAAAACAAAATACTATCTAACACAACAATCACAACAACAATTGAACATAAAAATTTAAGACACAACATAAAACATAGTCCACAACATCACATAACTGCATCTATAGCAGTACTACATCACAAAGTCAATAAAAAAACACAAACATAACAATACATCAAACCAAATCAAGTCCAACACATCATCTCTCATCTCTACTCCTCTCCACTCTCAGAATCTCCACTATACCATTTTTCTTTAGGCTCATAGTCAGGATAATGAGGATATTGAGGAAATACTACTCCTGGGTCACCTCTAATCAGACCCTCCAGAGCTGGGTATAATTTCTCCTCAAAGTCACTCTTTCTCCTATTATACCTATTTGTATGCTCAGCAAATTGTTCTAGATTTTGAACTTTATCAGCAGTAATGTGGATATGAGTCATCATCTTCAGTAATAACTGCTCTTGAGTCTCAGTAGACTCACCTCGAGATATAGAAGCACGTGAAGCAGATGGTCTTGATGAAGATGCAGCAGAGGTAGATGCTGCAGACTTCTCTAATCGATAGCTCCTGGAAAATCCTCATCTCCAGCCAAAAATCGAATGCTCCGAGTAAGTTTTCACATTCACTTTCGTAATGGGCTTTAGAGGCAACAGAACTTCCTCCCAACTATCATACTTTACTCCAGCCTGCTCGCATAAAGAAATATCATACCTACAGTAGTAGCAGCAGCAGCTGAACTAATGATAGTGTGATAGATCAAAGCCCCTAATTTGATGGGCTTTCCCTCATGAATATAATAATTCAACATCGCTCTCTCTCTTGTCACTTCATGAAAATTTGACATTTTATTTAGGTTTATGCAGACGAGCAGATATAAAATAGTGT
>NW_018164622.1:968231-969474 GCF_001263595.1 Phalaenopsis equestris | reverse complement strand
TTGACCTCTCATTTGTTACTCTCATCTCATTTGTAATCTTTCAAAGTCCTCTTCCAACAGTCAAATAAGATATGATCTCGTCCAATTCTGTTTCCATAAGACTATAATTAGCATAAAAACACGAAGTCTCTGGTGATAAATGGTAAAACAAGTTGATTGGCTATGGAATAAAAGATATCAACTTCCCTCGAACCATAACTCGATCGTCCTCAGCCTCTGGAAGATTTGCATAAAACTCCCTTACAACAGAAATTACAACGACAGCAGAGAAACAATAGAACTGTTCCCACCGTCGGCGGACTATCAGGTCTTCCACTTCTCCACCTGGACTCTTAAAACATCGCTCCTGAATCAATTTTTGTGACTGTAGAGCATCACTACATCGATCCTGAGCTTTTGAACTGAAAAATTTGCTCAAATCAAATGGGCTTTTTCCTTTGCTCCTTTTCATTCTACAAATTTGTTAAATTCCAAAAACAACTTTAAAAATCAAGTTTAAATCACTAAACTAAACTTCCAAAAGTACCAACTAAACTTAAAAGCACCTCCAAAGTATAAACTACACTTCCTATGCAATTTCCATAAATTTTTTTCTCATTTTTCACCGTGAATAGTGAATTTTTGAATTTCTCCAATTGTGCTCAATATACATAGTGAAAAGCTATAACTTTTGCATAGAAGTAAAGCTCTTCCCTCAAGGAACTTGGATCTAGCAAATCTCACTTGATTTCACCAAGAAATCTCCAAATTTCGCTTGCCCTAGCCCTCAAAATCGCGAACTTGAGTTGGGGAAGATGATAGGAGGCGTTAAAAATGACATTTTCAAACCCAAAATCAAACCTAAAATTCACTTTTATCCGTTCACGAATCGGTTTTCGTGAACAGGTGCTTAAGCGCGGGTAAGTGGTGCTTAGGCGCCTGCTTCTGGGGTTGGCTCGCGCTTAAGCGCGAAATGTGGCGCTTAGGCGCCAGTGCACAATTTTTAAAATTTTTAATTTTAAATAAAATGCACTATTAGCCTATGTAAACCACCCCTAAATGGTCTCATAGCACTTAAATGACTATTTTTACTTCCTATAACTCCCTTCTCTCTCAAAATTCTCCATTATAATTAATTTAATTTGAGGCTAAAAATAACACAAATTTTCTCAAAAACAAACTTATATTAATTCACAAACAATTACAAACACATTTAACTCTTAGTTCTCTTTCCAAATAGACTTGGATGAGAAAATTTTCCTAA
>NW_018164622.1:964448-964823 GCF_001263595.1 Phalaenopsis equestris | reverse complement strand
ACTCTTCCTTTCTTAGGAACACAGTGAATTGGACTAACTCATGCACTATCTGAAATAGGGTAGATAATTTCAGCATCTAACCACTTTAAAATTTCTTTGTTAACAACCTCTTTCATAATAGGATTTAATCTCCTTTGTGGATTAACCCTGGGTTTGCAGTTTTCTTCCAGATTAATTCTATGCATACAAATTGAAAAACTGATTCCTTTAATATCAGTAATTGTCCATTCGAAGTCTTTCTTAAAATTTTTCAGAATTTTCATCAGCTTTTCTGCTTCTTCGTTTGTTAACTTCGAGGAAATTATAACAAGTAAAGTAGAGGAATCTCCTAAAAGAGCATATTTTAAATGTTCAGGAAGTAATTTGAACTCAAGT
>NW_018164622.1:940351-963645 GCF_001263595.1 Phalaenopsis equestris | reverse complement strand
CACTAAGTGCAACAGTCTCATTATTTTCAAACTTTCTTTTCCTGTTGAGAATATCCTTCATAAACTTTACATAACTTGACATTTGTTCTAAGGCTTCAATAAATGGAATATTGATTGTAAGCTTCTTAAATATTTCCAGAAATTTTGAAAATTGCTTATCCAACTTCTGTTGTCGAAGTCTCTGAGGAAATGGAGGTGGTGGTTTTTTCTAAATTAATTTTTGGCGGAGAAATAAGTCTTTCAGAATCTTTTGGAGCGTCCTCTTTTGATTCTTCAATTTCTTCTCTCTCTACTTCAATCTCTTTTTGAACCCTACCTTACAACTCTCTTCCTCTTCTAAGTTGTACGACTTTAACTTGCTCTTTATTTTGGTCTTTTAGATTTGATTCAGTATTTTTAGAAAGTGTTCCTTAGGATCTATTACTTAATGAACTTGCGATTTGCCCAAGTTGATTTTCAATATGTCTAATTGTAGCTCCTTGACTTTGTAACTGATTACCCATTTGTAACACCACTTCTTCTATAGACAACTTCTTATTCTTAAATTGTGTATTACTGTTAAAACATGGAGAATAAGTAGATCTATAATTATTATTCCCTTGGTTGTTCCAGTTTCCCAATGGGTTTCCTTAGTTGTCCCCCATTGCTGATTATTACCACCCGAATTATTATTCTAGTTAAAGTTGTGATGGTTCTTCCAACCTAGATTATAATAATTGGAATATGGGTTATTTTGCTTATTATTTATGGCATTCAAAGTTTCTAATGATGCTTAAGAATCTATCATTTGGCCTAATGAATTCTCTTCAATCATGAAAATTAGTTGAGAAAAATGCATTCCAATTTGATCTAACTTCCTTGAAATTGCCGCAATTTGATTTGCTAACATAGTAAATGCATCAGTTTCATGAATATTGGCTACTTTCTTTGGATTCACCCTCTCAGAAGGCCATTGAAAATTATTGGTAGCCATCTCTTCAATTAAAGCATAAGCGTCATGAAATGGTTTTGACATCAATGCCCCACCAGCAGCGGCATCGATAATAGATCTAAGAGAACCAATTAATCCATTATATTGAATTATTAACCAAATTATTAACCAATCTAGTATAACATGATGTGGACACTTTCTTAAGAGTTTGTTAAACCGTTCCCATGCTTCATAAATAGATTCCCCTTCAAACTGATTAAAAGATGTAATATCATTTCTAAGCTTCACAGTTTTTTATGGTGAAAAATATTTAGCAAGGAATTTTTGTGTTAAATCACCCCAAGTTCTGATAGATCCAGGTGCATCATTTGGATAATAACATGATTAAGCTAAAATGAATTAGCCACTATAGTAGATTTTTAAATACTACAATGAAGTTCATCTACAGTAGGGTTGACATAATCTCTTAAAGGTCTAAAATCTTGATGAATTTCAGCATTTTGATTATTTTGGTTTGCCATTTATGTAGTTTTTTTGTATTTTTCAAGATTTTTAATTTTTTTGGTTTTCCTGATTTTTCTAATAGTTCTTTTTAATTCAGAATCGTAAGCCACTAGTCCTTCAGAACCTGAACTACACATACACTAACATAAAATAAAATAAAACATACAAAATAAGATACAATATTTAAAGTTTAAATAAGAATTTTTAAAAATAGAAATTTACTTAATTTTCTTCCCCGGCAACGACGCCAAAATCTTGATCCCGTACTTAATGCTTATGCACAGTATAACAATAGTTCTGATGATATTTTTCACTTATATTTACTTATTTTGCAACAAAACCAAAAACTTGATCCTGAAGAAAAATAAGAATTTAACTTCTTAATTTATATATATTTATATTGGAATACTACACAAGTATATGTATCAAGTAATATAGGACTTTTTGATTAAGACTTGAATATCGAACCCATAGGGAAGATTATGCAATATGCACTTTTTAGAAATTTTTTAATTTTTAAAAAGATAATTACTTAAACTAAAAACGATTTTTTGCAGGAATTTAAAATTTAAATATTTTTGATATTTTGATATTTTAACGAAATAGTAACAGCTTAAAAAGATAACTAACGTTTTTGTAGAAGAAAAATACTTAATATGAAAATATCTTTCTTCTTATCATGAATCAGTAATACGTATAGGAATTCTGTTATGAAAGTATACAAATAGTGTTGTGCCAAATAGGAGCAATAATATTATTTACTCTTACTAGAGATGCTATAAAGAACAATGACTAATTTAATGTTTGAATAATTCTGACGACCGGCTAGGCATGGAAGATACTAGCTCTCACTCTAGAGTTCCCTTGATTCCCTCCACCTAGGGCTAACATTCTCGTATAATAACCTAAAACAATAAACCAAGTTGGGGGTTTTAACCTGTCACTTTAAAGTCCTCTAAATCTACACCCATCAATGAATATTTCTCTATTTATTTGCACTCAATCATATGAATTACATTCTCATTCATACAGCCTCATGTGATTCTTTCCAATTGTTCACTGAGACAATACCAGCCCGGTTCTTACATGTTCTCGCAATAAATTTTAATATATGGATTGGCCAAATCAAGAAGTAAATGAAGTACATGGATTTAAATCATCACAACTTCTTCCAACATTAAGGATCAATACTCTCCACAACTTCAATTCAAAACTTAATTGCTTATCATTTTAAGAAGGAAGATAAAGAAAACTACTCAGAATCCATGGAGAAAATAAAAACCACACTTTAGATTAAGGAAGAAATCATTGTCAAACCAACAACAAGTCTCAATTAAAAACCAAAAGTAGTCTAAAACAAAAAGATAAAAACTTATCTCAAGTCCTCCACAAAACTCTTGAAGTTCCTTTAAATTTCTTCTCTTTTACAATCACTCAAAACAAAATAACAAAAAAGATAAAGTAAATAAAAAGTGGTTCCCGAAAATCTCTTCGAACTAACTCCACAAAGAAGAACTTTCAAAACTTGCCAATATTTTTAGGACTCTTTTCTAAGTCCTCTCTTCTTTCTTTAATAGATTTCCAAGAGGTGTCTTGGGATCTCTTCAAAATGTGTCTTGATTCGATGCATTTGCCCAAGAGACGCATCTTTTCATGATAATTTTCGTCCATGGTGGTTACAACCACCTATTAAGCCAATGGGTGCCTCTAAAAATCTCTTTGAAATTCGTGAAAACTGATTTTACTCGTCTAGTATCTGCCACTGGCACTTAAGCACGGGGTCTCGGCGCTTAGGCGCGACCTTCTCTATTTAACCGGAGCTTGGGCGTCAAAACTCTTTTGCACAATTTTTCACATTTTTGCTCCAAATTTGATCTTTTTTCACTCCTTTAAGTATTTTTTTCATTTCTTTAAGTTAAGTATTTTTTTCATTTTTACTTATATCTGCAAGAAAAACACAAAAATACCTTCCATTAAAGCGCAATATATCAAAAATAGGTATAAAAATGTGTCTAAAAACACTATATATTTTAGGTGTATCAATTACCTCGTAGGTATGCCTTTTGGGGATATAAGTGAAAACTGTGCCTGCCACTTGCCCTCAAAAAGTTTTCCTAGTAAGGATTGTGTCCACTGCTGGCATCTTAATGAGACTAACTCATAGGTTTGTCTTTCAGGGGTATAAGTTGAGAATGTGTCGGCCACTTAGAATGTTAGACCTATCTGAAGTTATTCGTCGGATTATTACTTGATGACATTAATAAACATGAAAGAGGATAAAAGAAATCCGTTGAGGATGTCAAACTTATCCAATATTTTTTCTAGGAGTATGGCTTTATGATGTTAACCTTTGTAGAAGAGGTAAAAAAAATCTACTAAGGATGTTAAACCTATACAAGGTTATTTGTCGGAACATGGCTCAATGATTTCTGTGAGAAAGAGGTTGAGAAAACAACTAAGAATCTTTAACCTATCATAAGTTGTTGGCTAAAGAATGGCTCGACCACGCTAACCTGTGTGAAAGTAGTGAAGAGTAATCCACCTAGGATAGATCATCATGACTTTAGGACACTAACTTGTGTGGAATAGGTCGAGCTAAGTCTCCCTGAGATCAATTAAGCTTACAATGTGGCATTAGAAATATTTAGTTTTATGAATATGTGGTGTAGGTCAAGATGGATCGTACATTTTTTAAGAAAATATGGTTACTACAATACACAAGGAAGGGATTTGGTGACTTACTTGATATTTGTTTTAGGTTTGTTTCTCTCAAGTGAGGATATTATCTACATGAGCCAGTTATTTTATATGAAGTGGTCCAATTTTCCCTGTTAAATTAACGTTTCAATTTCTTCTTTAAGTTGATGGCATGATTTGGTGGTATGACCATGACCATTACCATAGTGGTAGGGCAAACAAAATTGGAGGTCGATAAGGGAGATTGGTGTGTGGATCTGACATTATTGAAGATAGCTTCTTAACTAGGTTTAGGAGAAACATGAGTTTGGGGAAGGGATGCTGGAAGAGCATTCTCTTGTTGAGCATCTCCAATTAATAGTTGATCTTGTGGTAAGTAAGCTCCGCTAATTGACACTAATGTCGATTGTCAAGTCTCGCATGAGAGCTGAAGAATTTGATTTTGAGATTCCTCCATTACATGGACGTGATCTTCTATGGGCAAGGGGCTCATTCGTTGGTAGGTTAATGTCTATCTGACAAATATAATAAGAGGCATGACATCCTAGCCTTGAGACCATCCACAGAAAGATGGGTTTCAAAGTGGGCAACTCAATTATTGCATGTATTATGCTTAGGAGTCATACAAAAGTGAGAGTATGGTTCCCATAGACGATGTCAAACTATTGTGTAACATTGTACGAAGATCCATCACATAAGTAAAATGAAATTTAGGGAGGAGACACCAAGATTTATTACGTGAAAAATCTTAACAAGAGAAAATCATGAGGTCTAACTTAGTCAAAATAATCTATTATGTAATAAATATTGCAATGATCCGCTCTTCACTTAAATTATGAATGATGGGATCACCACAAATTTATAATATTAGTTTATCTATAACAACTATAATTAGTTTATGAGAACAATATTTAGTGGCTACAACGCAGTAGTTGAGCACAAAAACTGTAGTTTGTTGTTATAAGGGTTGTAGTTGGTTGTATCAATTATTTGTGATCAGAGTCATAGTTTGTGGTGGTCGACGATAACTGGTGATCGACAATGGCTTTTAATGTTTGATGGTGACAATTAGTGGTCGACGCTTAACTCTATTGGTTGGTCGCAATCTCAGATGACTAGCGATAATCGCCAGAAATTTAAGAGGAAAATTTTAGTAATTAGCTCTTTCCTTTTTCCTTTTCAAGAGAAGAATGAATGTCTATTTATAGATTTTTAGATGGGTGTTTTAGTAATTTTGACCTAACTCTCAAAACACTCAATCGAATGGTTCACATTGATTCCCCTGATCATAAGTAATTTTTTTTTATATTAAAGTATCTTAATAGCATTGAAATTGAATGATCTTCGGAATGTTGGATTCCTCCCATGGAGACACTCAATTTGAACATAACCATGTCAAATTTTATGATCATTTAACATTCCAGGTGACCAAAATCTTTTACTATATTTCATGTGTTTGATCTAGGTTCATTTGGACTCAGATTAGATTGCTTTCAATGTCATTAAGTTCATCTTAATGAGACTCTTAGTTTGACAATAAACTTATTGAAATCAAGTCTTATATGATCTTTAATTAAATTTAAAATGTTTCTAGCTCAAAATACATTAAGATTCGGGCCTAATGATAAAAACTTCTTGATAAAGCATAAACATGCATTGGTATTGTGTTTTTTTATTGAACATAATTGAGCATTTGCCCATATGCATTGGTATTGTGTTTTTTTATTGAACATAATTAAGCATTTGCCCATTACATAATTCAAAGCAATTAATAGTACTGTCTGATGTACTTGAAGCGGCCAAAATCAAAATCAAATAAGCCTATACTGGCAAAATATCGTACAAAACTTGTTGCATCACAATGTGTACATGGACATTTTGATCATGTGAATCTACATATATTTGAAAGCTAGAGAAGCTAGCACCTTATCTCGTGCTAACTAAGGTTGCATGTGAAAACTTGGTAACACTGGTGCGAGGGGCACACCAGTGGCCATCTTATCACTGGTGAATGGTCAATGTTATGCAATCCACTTTAAGAGACAAACTTCTTTTAAATAGTAATAATAATAATAATTCATGGGCAATCCACTTTAAGAGACAAACTTCTTTTAAATAATAATAATAATAATTCATCCAACATTGGTGCTCCGGCATTTCGTGATTCATCCTCTCAACAAAAGCAACTCATCCATGCAAAATTAGTTCAAAATTGCTGTAGATTTCCCACAACCAAATATAAGAGGCAACTAACCTTTATTAATTTTCATAATTTACTATTAATACTCCAATACATTACCATCAATGCACTCTTTAGAACATTTCCTAGAAAGATATATAATCAATTCATTATTGGCAGTCACCATCAGACCATGATTATCAGGTTGCCTCCATTATAGTAACATTTTTAAATAACAATTTGATAATGAGATTGTGATCTTCGTTATCCATTCTTTAAGACTATGATAAATATTCCAAGGAAGATAAACAAGATAAAAAGGTTCTTCAGTTCATTAGTATATACTAGTGCTAATCCACAAACCCAAAACCAACATGTTTTCCTAGAGAAGTAAATGTATAAATGACACATGTTAATCCAAGAACCCAAGGTTGTTTCAACGGAGCTGAAGACCTCAACAAAACTAAGCCAAATACCAGGTGCCTTTAGATCTACTTTCTCAAATCACAGTAGGGTTGAAAAACAACGTTTTTCATTTTAGAAGAAAAATTCAATGCCATAGTTCCCAAGATGATGGCAACTTAACCATAAATACAAATGCACATTCTCTAACCAGCAACTACAAGGTGCATTTGTTTCAAGCCCAGAGTGCAAGTATAGACATTGATGCAGATCCAACCACCAATGCAATATAAGACAACTTCTTTAACCGTAGATTGGAAGCCATTGTTTTATTGTGAAAGAAATCTACAGCTATGAGATCAACAAGAGCCATATACACTAAGATCCCTGAAGAAAGAGAGCCCAACAGACCTTCCAGAATGAGGGCATTAGGGCTGCTGTCATCATAGCCGGTCATATGGAAGACGAGCATTCCTAGCAGTATCCCGATAGGAGTTGTTATCGAGAACATCAAGCACATGTAGCCCACAGTTACCAATCCAAAACCAGCCTGCCAAAAACATATAATAGAATTAACTAATTAATCAGATGAGTATATAATGAAAAGCAAGGTCTGCTTTAATGGTAAAGTAATTGTGTAGGATTCCATGTAGAAGAGCAGAGAAAGCAGGGTAATAGGAATTTTCAAATAAAAGTTTATTGCAGCACACGTAGATGAGCATTAGCACATTGCTTTAAGAGAACTAAAGCAAACACCAAAAAAAGGAGGATTAAAGAAAAGATAAATCATAATGGAAGGGTTGATCAAGCCACTGGGTGATCACGGGAAGTAGGAAAAGAGAAGTTGTAAGAATATGGTCAACTCCAACCTTACAAGTCAGGTGGTTAACATGGTTCTCAAGAAAACGAGACCAAGATTAAAGCAAAGCAGTACAAATAATGTTGGAAAAGACTTGGGCTATATTTGATGAAGTATGAACTAATTGCTAATCTAACAATGGATAAACAACACCACAAGAGAATTCTTCCTGGTAGTTAAGCATGTAGGCAGTGCAAATTTGTCCGTACTAAACTAATTCATATTTGTTAATGTCAAAATCTTTTTTAAATAAAGCAAAATACTAAAGAAAATGATGCCGGTGTGCTGAGAGGCATCTGGAAAATAGTAAAACTTGAGAACATTCTTCGTCCAAGCTTGGAGCTTTTCAACGCACATACAAGAATAATTTACCTTTGAAGGAGCAAAACTGCAAAGTCTAATTCAATTTTAAAAATTGGGTCGTTCTTTTAACTCAGCATAAAGGTTATACACACTAATGAAAATAGAGGGACCTAAAGTTGGACCACATGCATGCCAATCGTAAAAGTAGCAAGAATGGTGTTAGTAGGTTTGATATCATCCCTACATAGCTTGAATTGTGATGTTTCCAAGTAGTATTGGCACAGATTATGTGGCATATTTTGAAGCATTCAGGGACATTGATATGAGCATTCAATGCAAAAACTGCAAAAAGAAGGACAACCATGGAACATTATTAGATCTATAAATAGCAGTGGGAAGCATAATATTTGTTGTCATAAGTGGTAACTCCAATATCTCTACTGGGATGGGTTAGTTTGTCATTGATAACAAGTTTCATTAGAGATCAAAGATTTTCAGAATTTTTTTCAGTCGTAAATAAAAACAAGTCAAACAATCAGAAAATGATCCCTATTTATTAACTTCATTGGTATTTCAGCCCTTGTTTGGAATACTCATCATCATTATCAGTAATGGATGGTAAAAATCATAGCCTTGTATGGTCAGCTCAAAATTGAATGTTTTTGCCTCTCAGCTATCCAAGCAAGCCAAACTCAAATCCAAGCTGAACAGAGCAGCTGGCATTAGCCCAAAAATTAACTATATTATTGATGTATCCAATCGATGATTAGAAGAATATAACGCCTTGTTAGTGACAATCTCATGAGTACGTCAATGATAATGAATTAAAATTTTGATGTTGGGTTAGCAGAATAAATTTGAGCAGTTTTGAAAAGTTTTAAATGAACCCTAACTAAATTATAATGCCCACCACTACTATAGGAATGAATTCCTCTCCCTAGAAAAGTACTCTGGGAGGAATGGTCTCCAAAATGGTTTATTTTCAAAGCAATAGCTTCAAATAGGTGGAATTGAATTACATTATAATAAGCCATGCTAGCACGGTTGGATTTAGTTAATGTGTTGCTTGTGATAATACAAACAATGTCAGGCAATCAGGCAGTAGCCTCATTAATTTTGTCACTCATAAGGAATCTTTCCATTTTGTGTGTATCCATGTTTTGAATATAAAAGTATAGTGGTTGGGCTACCTGGCTCGAGCTAGACCACTTAGCCAAAGTCAAAGTTGTTTTCTCTGAAAATGGTAGTGTGAAAATTTTGAAGTCTTATGAGAAATAAATCCATTAATTAAAGCATTCAAGGAGCTGATGTGAGATGTTAGATTTTTTATGAGCGTTTTGCATGCCATTCTCGAGTTTTTGGTCTCTAATTTGGCCAAAAAGATTAAAATTAAGTATAATACTTTAGTACTTCAAATTTTTTTTTGGAATAGATGCTTTACATCAAGATTCATGCTTTAGTCAAGCTAGAATTTTTATGATACCCTTATATTTTGGCCACTTTTTGCGGTAAAAGTAACTTTGCATTGTATGCAAGATCTATGATTTGCGCTGAATATCAAGTTATACTAGGATTTGAGCCAAAAATTTATGGTCACAACCTAGAAAACATCTCCTCGATCTTATGAAGCAAGTCATTTCTTGCTAAAATCATGAAGTCAATCGGCATGATTCTTGAAGAAAAAATCCTCCAAGTATATTAATCTCAATGATTTATAGGAACTCTCTTAATTGGTTCATAGTTTTCTTATAATTTACGTAATTGTATGTCTCCCTAGGAATTGAATAAAAATCTTCAAGTGAATTAGTGGATTGTTATATGTTTGTGCATTGTCACCCTCCAAAAGAGATGGACATGATTCAAGCTAATTGTTGAGAACTTTATAGGATCAAAATTTTCTCACTAAAACACATCTTTAGTTTATTGGAAGCTTGTATGGATTTTGAATATCCTCTTGAATTTTGTAGTTGATGAATACCTTAGGTGGTGTTGAGTAAAGATGTTTTAGGTCATCAGATCTTGTGCACCAAGAAGTTTTTACTAGACTCGAATGCTATCCTTTTATCATTACATCACATTCTTCCCTCTGACAGGCTATGTTAGGCGCTTCTCAAATCCTTTTACCATACACGTTCTCTCACTAGGCTCACCTACCAACAAGCACTCCCAAAGTATTTACGCAAGAATCTTGCTTAAAATAAGTATAATTTGAGGGCTTGCTCATTTGAAACCCCAAAGGACCTTTAATTAGCAAAGCTAATACGTACACATATGCCCAATTAGTGCTCATTCATAAGTAAGCCCTCTCAAGGAGTAGATGACCTTCTAGGTTTCACTCATTAGGGACTTCATAAGAATTTTAAATAAGTGAAGGTTATAACTATATACTATCCGAATAGAGCTTGCTCGTTGATGCCAATCTCAAAGATGTTTTAGGTCATCAGATCTTGTGCACCAAGAAGTTTTTAGTAGACTCGAACGCTATCCTTTTATCATTACATCACATTCTTCCCTCTGACAGGCTATGTTAGGCGCTTCTCAAATCCTTTTACCATACACGTTCTCTCACTAGGCTCACCTACCAACAAGCACTCCCAAAGTATTTACGCAAGAATCTTGCTTAAAATAAGTATAATTTGAGGGCTTGCTCATTTGAAACCCCAAAGGACCTTTAATTAGCAAAGCTAATACGTACACATATGCCCAATTAGTGCTCATTCATAAGTAAGCCCTCTCAAGGAGTAGATGACCTTCTAGGTTTCACTCATTAGGGACTTCATAAGAATTTTAAATAAGTGAAGGTTATAACTATATACTATCCGAATAGAGCTTGCTCGTTGATGCCAATCTCAAAGATGTTTTAGGTCATCAGATCTTGTGCACCAAGAAGTTTTTAGTAGACTCGAACGCTATCCTTTTATCATTACATCACATTCTTCCCTCTGACAGGCTATGTTAGGCGCTTCTCAAATCCTTTTACCATACACGTTCTCTCACTAGGCTCACCTACCAACAAGCACTCCCAAAGTATTTACGCAAGAATCTTGCTTAAAATAAGTATAATTTGAGGGCTTGCTCATTTGAAACCCCAAAGGACCTTTAATTAGCAAAGCTAATACGTACACATATGCCCAATTAGTGCTCATTCATAAGTAAGCCCTCTCAAGGAGTAGATGACCTTCTAGGTTTCACTCATTAGGGACTTCATAAGAATTTTAAATAAGTGAAGGTTATAACTATATACTATCCGAATAGAGCTTGCTCGTTGATGCCAATCTCAAAGATGTTTTAGGTCATCAGATCTTGTGCACCAAGAAGTTTTTAGTAGACTCGAACGCTATCCTTTTATCATTACATCACATTCTTCCCTCTGACAGGCTATGTTAGGCGCTTCTCAAATCCTTTTACCATACACGTTCTCTCACTAGGCTCACCTACCAACAAGCACTCCCAAAGTATTTACGCAAGAATCTTGCTTAAAATAAGTATAATTTGAGGGCTTGCTCATTTGAAACCCCAAAGGACCTTTAATTAGCAAAGCTAATACGTACACATATGCCCAATTAGTGCTCATTCATAAGTAAGCCCTCTCAAGGAGTAGATGACCTTCTAGGTTTCACTCATTAGGGACTTCATAAGAATTTTAAATAAGTGAAGGTTATATCTATATACTATCCGAATAGAGCTTGCTCGTTGATGCCAATCTCAAAGACTTCTAATAAGAATCTTATCTAATACTACGCGCCCTTCTAAAGCTTACTCGTTAATGAGCAAATTCAAGGACTTGTTCAATGAGCATATTCAAGGAATTGAAATAAGAGCTGACTCTATTTACACGCTTATCCTAGAGAATCACTTACTGATGAGTGCTCCATGAAAGTTAATGAGAAGCATTTCCAATACTAGATGACTTTTTTCGGCTCATATGCTTGTGGGTTCTCTAAGAGACATTGAAGAGGTGGAGACCCTAATGACACATGAGTTTCCTACGGCTCACTCATCAATGATCCTTTCAAAAATATTTAATTAAGACTCTATCAATTATCGCCCTTTCAAGTCTTTCTAATTAGTGAACCTTATTATGGAATTTTATTAAGATTAGAAGCCATGTTATTGTTGTACAAAAGATTTATGATGACTTTAAGATAAGATTACATTATATTGATTCAGCTTTGATCTGGCCATTATAATAACTATAAGATCTATTAGAAGATACGTCAAAACCGATACAAGAGACCCAAAGAAAAAAACATAGAACATAAATGCACAAAAAAACAACAAAAAATACAAAGTACAATACAATTTAATGTGGAACAACCAAAAGAACAAGAAAAAATCACAAAGTCGCGCCACACCAAAAAATATTATGAATATGTGGAGAATTATACAAATTACAGCACACTTAAGCCTCTCCAAACTTTAGAACACTTCAGAACACTCTTCTCATATTCTTAACACAAAAAAAATCAAAATTCAACTTCAACACGCACACTTCCAATTAATAGAATCAAAACTTAAATCGAAGACGTGCACGAATACGGTTATTGGCATCAGAGTGCTGCAATAGGGCGTCATTACATTTCAACGAGAATCAAAACTTAAATCGAAGACGTGCACGAATACAGTTATTGGCATCGGGGTGCTGCAAACAGGAGTTGTGGCCCTCCATCGTGCATTAGGGCACTGACCTTTAGGCTCTGCAATGTTTTTCTCTCGGGTTTATAAACCTAAACTAGGATTTATGGTGCTCCCCTCGGGGCACTGAAGTGTCGAGCGCTCGAATTCTTAGACCTGAACAATGCATTGCAGTGTCCCCTTCTGAGCCTTAGTGTACTATAGTTCCAAGAAGCATGGCATTGCATTCGGACCCTACAATGCTCAATCCATGAAATAAAATTTTTCCGAGGCACCACCAGTCGAACCCAAAACAGGGGGCACCCCCGGTATCCCCCAGCAAATTCACCGTAAAGCATGAACGAATAAAATTAGGGCTCCAAGTGAACAATTGATCAACACAATCAAGTTCCACATATACAAATCCCACACTTGGAGACTGATTGAAATCAATTTCGCTCCTCCAAATCTACAACAACTTAATAGTAATGAACTATAGTGTGGCTCGTCCTTGTCCCAACCTTACTGAACTCCAACGGAAGCCAATCATAATTTCAATTTCTCAATAGTTACAACCTTCGTCAACAATGTCTGTAAAATTCTAAGTTGTGTATTTTTTTCAAAAAATAATTAATCATCTTCTAAGGGTGAACAAATATAATGATACCTTAGCTAAATGTATTTTGTCCTGACATGAAATTCGACGTTCTTTGCTAGATGAATGCCACTAATAATGTCAATATGAAGCTTTTCAATCCATTGCTTCTAGCTCAATTCTGCCATAAAGCTCTACGGTAAAATGACTTTGTTAATCTCAGTGGCAACAATATACTCAACTTCTGTAGCAGATAATGCAATAATATTTTATAACCTAAAACCCCAACTCACTGTTATATTCCTAAAATAAAGACATAACATATTGTACTGCTTCTATCATCAACATCTCCTGTCAAACATGAATTTATACATTCCTATAGATTAATCTCCGCATTTTCAAAGCAAAGTGTTTTTTTTATTGTTCTTCCCAAGTATTTAAGAATTCAATTCACTGTTACCCAATGATGTTTCTCTAGATTACTTATATACATGCCAACCACTTTTATTGCATGTGTAATATCTAGTCTTTTACATATTATCGTATATATAGACCTTTCAACTGTTGAAGCATACGGATTTTTTCTTATATGTGTTTGCTCTTCTTCAAACTTATATGATTGTTCTTTGCATAGTTTAAAGTGAATACCTAAGAGGGTGCAAACAAATTGCCTCGCTTAAGTTGAATCGATGCAAGACCTTATCAGCATATTTTGTTTGAGATTACTTCATTGTAGTTGCACTTCTATCCCTACTGATTCTCGTACTGATCATTTTTTTGCTTAGCATAAATCATTCATTTTAAACTACCTCAACAATTACTCATTTAAGAATCCGATCTTCTCCATATTTGCTCATGCAATCAACATATCATCCACACGAGTTGCTTTTCTTATTCCCTCACACGAAGCCGTGCCTCCTCTGTGCAGAGTCGCTCATCTTCTTCCTTCGCACTGAATGCCACAAGTCGTTCGCCACACTCTCTCTCTTCAGTGGCTCACGTGCTTCGAGGATGCTATCACCTTCCTCCACTGCTAGACAGAGACGTCACATCCTCCTTTCTGCTCGCAAGCACGACGTCGTTGGTTCGACTGGATGGCACAGATTCAACTCTCGTAGTTCGACTCTTAGGTAAGTTGTGGCTTCTTCCCATGATTAGCTTGCGATAATTTTATAGGCAAATTCACCTATTTCAATTCCAACTACCGGGCTTCCTCTCTACACTCTTTAGTTTCTCGTATATTCAATTCCTCTTCTATTTTCCTTTGGTTTCCTCATTGCTTCTCCTTCAACTCATCGTTTCTTTTCCCGAGTAACTAAATCGAACGTTACAATCTTCCCCACTCACAAAAATCATCCTCAAAATTAAAAAAAATGGACCACAAGTCACATCTTATTAAGTATGACAACATTAGCTATCCATGAAACTAGGGGTCATTTATTAATATGAAAAGTAACCACCATAAGGTGAAAACTTGATACAAGGCGAATCAGCTATACATCAGATAACAATACTAAAATAAGAGAGTATTTTTAGGAAAATAGGCCAAACTCATCAGACTTCATTACCATTACCAGTAGAAGGTTCTTCACGCTCACTATGAGTAAGGGAATATACTTGAGATCAAATAGGTTGCCTTGGCTAATCTTGGGTCAAAATTGAAGCAATAGACTATCATTTTTTGCCCACCTGCAGTCTTCTGTAAAGGAGTTCCACCGGATTTCAAATCTTTAGCGCTTTTTTGGCCAAAAGATGGACAATACCTTGCTATAAGACCAGGCTGACGATAGCAATAGCAAGTGTTAGAACCCATCAAGCAATAACCTTTATGTTGTCTTCCGCACTTGACACAAGTGCCTCCATTACCTGAGTCGTACCTCTGCTAACTCCGCCCAAATTATTCTTGAACTTCTTCTTATTGGATCCTTCTGAGTGATCTACATGTTCTTCTGCAGTTTTCCTCTTGTGAATCTCCTTACACTTCTGAGTAAGCTGATAGTCGATCTCCACTCTTCTTGTGTGTTTCATTAATACCGAATATTGATCGATCCCTAAAGGTACCAACAGCTGTCTGATTAAATCATTTAATCCTAAAAGGAAACTGTAGTATTTTTTTTTGCAGTAGCGATCAACTGTGGAGCATACCTCGACCGTACAGTGAATTATGCTTCATATTGCATGACCGTTTTCTCTCTTTGTCTGAACTTGACGAACCTGTCCTGCATTTGTCTTTAAGCGAGTAGAAGTACAAATTATTCTCTGAATATCTCAATGGATTCCTCCCAACTGACCATCATATTAGGTATCTCCCCTAGCTTATCATGACGTTGCCTAAGCCAACATCTTTCGACTTTTTCATCCAGCACGAGCATCATCAACGGTACTCTTTTTTCATCCGAACAAACCATGTTATTTAGTATCTTCTCAGTCCTCATTAATCAGTTCTCCACTTTAATTGGTCTTCAGTTCTCTTAAACAGAGATGGACGCATATCTTGAAATATCTTCAAGTAATTATCCACAGTGACTACAACACTTTTGATAAATTGCAATCTCAACTCCTAAATTAATTGACTCATTGCCACCATTATTTGGGTTAGAACACTAACATTCACATTTATAGTGGGTTGTACTTCTTTGTTTTCTATTGGGTTCTTTTATTCTATAATTTCGGGTGTATCACTAAGCTTGAATGGATATAAATACTTTTTTAAGTTAACTTGCACTTTTAATTTTTGTTTTTAGCCTATGGGCTCTTTCATTAAGATTTCATTAATTAATTGTATACCTTGTGCTCCAATACCACTTTTGTCGCAACTCAGCCTGGGGCTTGAAATTAATCAAGATGGGAATAGACGGTCGGACCGTGGGAACTAAATTTTATATATTCATTTGCTATTTAGCGGATGAAAAGACCACTAATTAAATTAAATTAAAACAATAAAATTACATTTAACTTGTTACTGATTTTCCATGTCTTTTATCCATGTTATTTTCAATCTTTCATCTTTCAATCACTTAATTAACCTGAAAAATTAGTTTAAAATAATTGTGAGTTAAACAAATCAGTGAATACTCAAACTCATAAACTACAATAACACATGGAAAAAAAAAGTAATATGCATTTCAATTAAACTTATTAATAAATCAATATAAATATTTGATAATATTCAAATAGTTTAATTATATCAACAACATATCAATATCATGTCATATCTATACAACCATCGCAGGAGCACTATCGAAGATTTTGTGCTAATTAACGTACTTCGATATTAATATCATTTTTCACTTGTGCGCATGAGTATATTAATGCTTCTCAACTAGTACTATCAAGAGATGATTTCATCCTAGTCAGTTATGCACATATAAGTAATCTATGTAAGTCATATTATTCATAATATAATTTCATATCAGTCAACATGTCAACATGTAATACTATAATGCATTAATTATTTCATATTATGAGATTGTAAGCATTTGCATCGAAATAGCTGATAAAATTTAATAATAAAACAATCAATTGTATTAATCAAGCATATTAACATCTCATAAAACTGGTTTAGAAGAGATATTAAAATGATACTATAATTTAATAATAGTACTCACATAACTAAAAGACAATCTGCTAGCTCTTGATGTCAATTCTTCTAAAACAAAATGTTCAAAACATGATAATTCAAAGATGTGTAATTTGCAAACAAATTTATACTTGATCGAATTGAAATTCTTACAACCGCAACAATGATTAACAAATTAAAATAAAGTGAAAATAACTTGATAGTATCAATCACTTTGGTTAGCCCTGCTGGTAGGAAAAATCAACCAAGTATGAAATCAGCCTAACTAATTTAAAAAGAAAGAAAAAGAAAAAGGTGAGTTCTTAGTAGATCCCCACTAACGCACGTGACTTGACAAACCACTCACTCTGCTTTAAGATCCATGTATGCAACATTATGCATCCCATCCAAAATAACATCTCCCATAATGAAGCGCTTCCCCCAATTCAAGCCTTCCTTGCCCAAGCCTTCCGTGCAGCAAGGCAATGATATTCACGTGAAGGAATTAAAAGGCAAACCAAACTAATCAAAAATCGTAATGAATATGCATACCTTTCACGGCCTACAACAAAGAGCAATTAAAGATTCTCCAAAATGCATAGATCAAAGAATTTACTTATCCAAGATAACAAATATAGAGTTAGGTAGAATGATTCCGTCAAGGGGTAATACTCTAAAAGCAATTATATAAACTTAGCACTTCAGAATTGCGGACTCCAACGTTATATACACTTTTGTGGAAGTGCATGCTCGTATTCTAAGAATATTTACTCATAAAAGGATTGGCAAACATAGAAAAGAAAAAAAAAAGTCGACTTACAAACGACTGCTATTTAAATCAATATTACAGGAGCAATTCCCGAAAATTAAGAGTAGTTGCATCCATATCATTCATATCAAGACAAAGAGATCGTGAAATTAGATTAAAATTGCAATTTTGAGAATGAGAATGAGAATATGCAACGAGTTCGTTTAGGGTTTCCAAGAAGAGCCCTTTTCAATCTAAACTGAAGCAAAATGATCAAAATCACTAATTAGAAGGAGGTCTTTCACCTGGGCTATGCATCCCCCGAGTCCCATGCCCTCAAAGATTTGGTGGAAGGCGAGGGCAGCTACCAGTGGCCGAATAGTACATTGGTTCTGGGACATCCCCATTGTCAAACCAATAATCACGGAATGGAAAATTATCCCGATCTCAAGAACCTGCGACACCATCCTCTGCTTCAACTTCACCAACCGCTCCTCTTCATCCAACCCATCCAATCCCACATCAATCATCTCTTCCCCCTGATGCCCATGACCGTGGCACGCAACATCCGCTATCGCAGAAGACGGAGAGTTCTGCTTCTCCACGCCTTTTCCCACCTCCTCTAACCCGACTCTTACATAATTGGTGGCATCCTCGGTGGCATGGGAAGAAGCGGTGACGTCTACAAGAAGGGCAAGGAGGGCACCGATGAGAGATACCAAGCCGGAGAAAGGGAAGTCGCGCCATGGATGGCGGGTAGCAATCTGGCAGTCAGCAAGGGCGGCGAAAGCGTCAGGTAGTACATGTACAAGAGATGTCGAAAGGATGACCCCAGCGGCGAAGCACTTGATGACGAGGAGCGCGTTTGTGTAGGCGGGACTTTTGGCAAAGAGGCGAGCGAGGGCTACTGGCGACGAAATCCCGACGGCGCTGGATGCTAGAATGATTATAATTGAAACCAGCTTCAATTTTGTGGCCTCGGTGGAGTTTCGGCAGAACTCCGCCCTCGTATCGTCGAGGGAGCACCCTGCCATGACCGAGGGATTGAGGAAAGGAAGAGGAAGATTGGGGGGAACGTAGAAGGAGCAGAGCCGCAGTTCAGTGTATGGCGGGGCTGACTCACAGAGACTAGGCTGCTGGCGTTTGATTTTAATCAGACGGTGGAGTGGTCATTGGCAGACGTTTGTCATGTCAGCTCGGTTGCGACCGTTTTCTCGCCGTTGGAAGTGAAAAGTCTCGTGGCTTGCCGGGAGAAGACCGATCCAACGGGTTCTGATGCGAGGCTTGTTGTTGGGGTCGATTCCAGCACTTGTGTATGGTTTATCAATGTAGAATGATAGATGGCACGTGTATATAAAAACAATATGTTAGCACGAAAAGTTGTGTCTGTAAGAAAATTATTAGAGGTTTATTTTGATGAGAGAATATTTTGTAGTTAAAATTTTATTTTAGTTTCTTAAAAAGTTAAAAATATTTATTTTATTTTTATAATTATTTTAGTGAAAATTTAGGAAAATACATTTGTTTGGCACTTAAAAATGCATATCTTTATTTAGAAAATTATAAAAAATATTAGAATTGATCTCAAGTGGTCAGAGAACAATTAGGAACATTTTTGTACATTTATGTATTTTTTATGATTTTTTAAATTTTTTAATTATTTTTAAATTTAAAAATAACCCAAAAATACACTATTTATTTTAATGTCAATTTTTTTTCTTAGATGTCTCTATTCACAGGGAACTCCCAAAACGACTTTTCAAATTTTTTTGAGTTATATTTTAATTATTATAATTATTTTAATGCCAAAATTTCATTTTTCTTACAAAAATAAACTTTAGCGGTTAAATTAATTTAAAATGGTTTAAAAATTTTACAGAGAGTTAGTATGTTTAATACCTTCAGCAAGGATCAATTGTTATGGCTTTCTAAAGTATATTTTATTTATTTCAATTTTTAAAGGTTTTAATGACTTAAATCAAGAAATTATGTTACGAAAATTAAATTCAGAAATTATGTTACAATAACATTTAAACTTAGATTTTATTTTTCTTATGTTCCTCTAACCATAGAAAACCTACCAAAATAAGTTTCATAATTTTCTGACTTTTCTTTTCAATTTATATAATTATTTTAAGTAAATATATGACTTAGGAAATTAGGGTTTGTCATGCTAGAAGTGTTCTCTGAATTTGAAAAAATTAGAGAATATTCTTGAACACAGAGAGGGTAAACCCTCCAAATTTAACACCATGATCATTATTATTTAATTTCCTCTATTTTAAACAGGATTTAGAGTTTTTTAATTAATTTTAAAATAAATATAAGTCAAATAAATTTTTTTATTTTTTAGTCCACATGATTCTCCTTTATCACTGAGCACAGAGATATTTTTCTTTTATTTTTAAGATTTCTCTACTTGATTTCTCTACTCCAAGTGATGAATTTTCTAAGTTTATGAATTAATTTAAATAAAAAATATGCTATTTTTCTATTTATCCACGCCAGCACCACGTAATCCTTGGCAGCTATGAGCTTTCCACGTGTCGCCACGCTACTGGATG
Source organism: Phalaenopsis equestris (assembly GCF_001263595.1). Taxonomy (NCBI): domain Eukaryota; kingdom Viridiplantae; phylum Streptophyta; class Magnoliopsida; order Asparagales; family Orchidaceae; genus Phalaenopsis; species Phalaenopsis equestris. The sequence continues at coordinate 943,690 of NW_018164622.1, read as the reverse complement.
TCACCTTCTGAGTCAACGGCTATGAGTCCCGCCTTTATCGCTCCATCTATTCGTCTGGTGCGACCTGATCTATCCGTCCAATACACGCGGGATCAGACGGCTTCTGGTCATCATCCGCAAGTGGCTTAACTCGTAAATCGTTCATTTTCTAAACCTAGTTTCTCCCTTGATTCTCAAATAAATAATGCAAAGTTTGTTCCTACACCTTTATCGAGGTGAGACGAACACATTCATACGGTTACATGCTCATGAAATTAAAATTTTTCTCATAAAAGCCCAAATCGAGACCAAATTTTGGTGTTTTGATTAATACATTTGTCCAGGAGGTGTAGCCTCAATTGGATTTGTTCCTAAGCTTCGTTGTGAGTTGGCGAACCTCCTTCAAGTGCCAATTTGATCAGGGGTTGGGTCTGAGTATGAGCTCAATCGAGGGGTAGCACAGGCTTGGTTTAGTTCTATGGTAGAGGGCTCTAAGGATGGGGATTTGAGTGGGGAACTTCCTCTCCAACTCTGGTGAAGCTCAAGAGCTCATCATTTTGGGGAATTGATGAGGTTCAAGGTAGGGAAGTGAAGAGCTCTGAAATTAGGTGAAGAAATTAAGCTTTGGCAGTGGGGATTAGGGCGAGGAAATGGTGGGGATTAGCTTCTCTGGACTGCTAGAGGGTTTGGAGAAATTTTGGCAGAGTTTGGTTAAGGTTTCAACACTTCTCCATTTGGTCGTGAGAGGTCTCCTTTTTATAGAGAGGACTTTGGTGGCCAACAGGGCATGTCATGGTGGCAAGGTAGCCACTTAGGTGGAGAGAAGAAGAGCTCTAATGGCCAATTAGGTTGAGCCAGCTCAGGTCGGTTTAATTTTGGTTTTTCTCCAATTGGGACCTCTCAGGCATGGGGTCTTCTGGTGGCTAAGGTGGTCAGCTGGCCAGGGTCAGGTCACCTCTGAGCTCAGGGAAGTCAGGGGGACTGAGTGGTCAGCTCAATTTGGTTTTTAGTAAGCTCCAAGGTGACGAACCAATGAAAAAATGGGACTTAGGCTATGTATGCTATGTTGCGTTCAAACCCTTGTTCAAGTGGCTCAGTTTCGTCCCAAAGTGGTTAGGGTGCTTGGACTGGCCCTAAGGAAGGTTTGGGTGAGGTCAAATGGTTGGGTTGGTCTTGAGACAAAGGTTTAAATGAATCATGAAGAGGGAAATTCCAAATGAAGGAGAGAGAGGGAGTGGTCACCTCCTTTTGCCATATTTGGTAAGTTTGACCTTATAATGTCCATGGAAGGCACCATGGGATATGTCATGCCATGTATGATGCCATGGGGAACTTTCATGCAAAAGGAAATTTATTTTTATGAAATTTTTGGGGAGAAGATGCCATCATGCCCAATTTAGATAAAAGTTCATTTGTATGCATGGTATGATTGTTATGATGTCCATGATGATTATTTAAATTAAAATGGGATGATGAGAAAGGAATTTTTGTCATGTGAGCTCAATTTGGGCTATTAAAGTTAATCCCATGGGCTTTTGAAATTTGTTTATGCAAATGGACTTTTAAAGTACGCTTGAAGGATTTAATTTGAAATTAACCATGCGTTTATCAAATTGGGCTTGGGTTTAATTGAAATTGAATTTGAACTTTGAAATCGGGTAGGTTAGGAGTGAATTAAGTGAAAATTGGGAGCCAATTTGATCAATTCGGTGCAAATTAGGGGTTTTGGATCTTTAGGGGCAAAATTGGTCAATTTGGTCAAATTGGGCCCATTGGGTGGTTGGGATTGGTTTAGAGGTGGTTTGGAATGATTTGAGAGGTTTTGGGAATTTTTGGGTCATGAGGGGCATTTTGGTAATTTTGGCAAATTTAGGGGTACTTTGGGAATTTTGAAATTTTTGGGGTGTTATGGTCAATTTGGATGGTTTAGAATGCTTTGACATGATTTTTTTTAGAGAATTGATAATTTGAGTTATTTTTGAAATTTTTAAGGTTCCAGGGGCTATTTAGTAATTTTGAAAGTTTTGGCAAAATTGAGTATTTTAGATGGATTTAGGGTTTGGGGGTATTTGGTCATGGTTCTTAGCCATACTTAACCATCTTGGGACCAAACCTAACCAAAAGGGAACCCCTTCATGAACCTTCACATGTTGATCTTAGTCACCTCAACCAGAGATTAGAAGCTCGGGATATCCATGTGAGTTTCTTAAAGTGCGAAAAAGGTTGGTAGGGTTTTGGGACAAGTGGGACGTTGTGATGTGCTTGAGCATGTGAAAGACCAAGCCCTAGCCACCCAGGGTAGTCATAAGTCCAAATAGTCCTATGGGCACTCATCTTTTGAATCCTCACATGTTGGTCTCAACCTTCTAAGTGTTGGAGGTTCATGATCATCCATGTGAGTTTCAAAGAGGGAAAAGAAATGGTTTGAATGTCTATGAAGGTTGGCTCCATCTCTAATCTTCTAGGATAGTCAAAAGGAAAGTCCTATGGCTAAATCCTAAGCACTACACTAAGAGGAAGAAAAGACCTCACCAAAATTGCGGTCAACAGGGCAATGTTAGGGTCAACTAACTATAAACACCCAAACTACCCAAAATAAGACAAAACATGAAGTAAAGGATAAAGATCAACTAAACCACCAATAATAGTTTGAATGATGTCAATTGATGAGTCTGACATAAGTTAGGGTTAGTGCCCATGTCGTCAATTTGTTCGATAGGTCCGTCCAAACCATAAGTTGACATTTATATTCCAGCCTTTTCACTCGGATTATCAGTAGGCTCCCACATGATGGTAGGTCGTGTAGTGTAAGCCCTAACATTTTAACAATATCAAAATTTTCTTTGAAAATAAAAAAATGACAAACAATAGAATAGTCTAGGATGTTGCCGAGATTTTCTCTGTATCTCCATGAGTCCCCCACCCTTCCCTCTTTTTGGTTTCCGTTAACAAAAAAGTCTAATATCCAATCCAGGAAATTTGAACTTAGAGATTTCATGAGGATAAAAATTGCAGCCTTAATCGAGAGTTCTTTTAAGTATCCACGATCACTTAAGATGCAATTAATTGTTGGCGCTTGCCCCTACAGAAAGAAGAAGTCCCCATAATTAATTAGAACCCTATCTAGTCTCCAGATTATATAGAGGAATTGACCTATCAAGTTTAAATCGCAAAATAGTGAAGATATCTAACATTTTCTTATTCAAATAAGCAACCCCACCATAAAGTTGTATTTCTATCTTTCAAGAAAGTTTTTTACTTTTGATAATGCGCTTGATTATTGGAACAACCAAAACCTTTAAAGCTGCATGACGTTCAAAAGCAGCACCTTCTTAGAGTGAAAAACCAAAACTCGGCGGG
>NW_018164622.1:919096-940341 GCF_001263595.1 Phalaenopsis equestris | reverse complement strand
GGGGGGGGGGTGCGGTGGGATCAGAACAACAAGCAGTGACCAGTGGCCATTCAAAGGTAAAATCTTTGAGATTTCCTTAGGTTCTAGTGGACTGTGATGATCTTGTCGTAGCCAGGTAACTTGATTGCTATGTGATAAGTGGAGGTAACCACCCGATAATTGTTCAACAACGGATGGCCAAAGATGGAGTTATACGTTGGTGGAAAATCTACCATCAAAAAGTCCTCAGTGCTAGTAAATTTATTGTTTCCTTTGCCTCAGGAGAATCTTAGAGTGATAACACCCATGACTCCTTTTCTTTCGCTTGAGAAGCCGAAGAGTTGGCCACCCGATGTTGACAATCGATAGATTTTGTGCCATATATTCTTGAATGCCATCTTGAACAAAATGTTTGCCAAACTCCTAGAATCGACCAAGATACTACCTACCTGGCAATTATTGATTTGGTAGTAACAACCATGTGGTCTTTGTATGAATTTCTCTTTTGGGACAAATCCACATCGATAAAGATAATCAGTGGGACACTGCACTTCTATATGGAAATGATGGTGCTCACTTATCCCAATTGGAGCATCTTTTGGATAGTCTGATGAGATGAATCTCCACATCCTCCAAAGATATACGAACTTATACCGATGATGTGTATGACATTTGCATTGATAGGTTCGTTTGGAGACTGATCCTCTAGATCCTTTCCTTGTTTTCGAGTGTCCGCTTCGATAGCAATGAACTCCTTAAGCTTTCCCACATGGATCAGATCCTGGAGCAAGTTACGAAAATGATGGCATTTTTTCATTTCATAGTAACAATCTTGATGGTAATTGCAATACTTGCTAGGGTTCCAAAGAGAAGTCTCGATGTTCGTTGGTGGAGTATACTCTTTATTCTAGATGGCCTCAACTAAATCGACCATTAAGACCCTTATGGGAGTCTTTTGGGTTTCATAATGTGGTCGCACGTTTTATTGAGATTGTCGATGGTCAGAATTTTGAGTTCGATCCTATTTCTCTTTGCCTCCATTGTTGTTTCGAGTATGTTAATTTTTCTCATAGCAAAATTGACCAAAATGATGTAACACATCCATCACTTTTCATCCTTCGTCTTGTGCAGCCCTCTTCTTTGATCAAAGATCTGAAGACTCTGCTCGATGAGAGAAAGAGTTGATCACTCCCTCCTCTGTGATGATTTGGTGATTGGTCATCTCCAACAGATCCATTAAAGACTTTAGTTCACACAGTCCTAAGTCATACTTGAACCACTCCATCCTGACTCCTTGCGTTCAAGAGGTTTGCGTGATCAGAGGCTGGTTTCTTACCTCCAATATTTCCTTTCAAAAATGAGTGAATAGGAACAAAGGATTTTGTCCTCTCTTTGCTCGATCTAAAAATGGGCTTGTAACTTTTTCAGTGGCTTTCGGGTGATGCCATAATGCTCCACAAACATCTCCTTGAATTCGACGAAGGAGTGGATAACTTCTATTGGCAAGCAATTGAACCACCTGAGGGCGGACTCCCTTAGCATGGTAAGGAATAACCAACACCTTAAAGCTTCGATAACTTTCAACTTAAATACTACCGACTCAAAGGCAACAATGTGGTTAGCAAGGTCAGGGGGCTTTAAACTTCTTTGGAGGTTCAGCGTCGAAGATTTATTGAGACAAAACATTATCAGGCGGATGTTGTCGCGGTGACTCGTCATGTACAGACTGATGTCCTTCCATCAACATTGACCCGATATTGTCAAGGCATTGGGGATCTTCTTGTCTCTGGGGTGGCTGGGCGGCTCTTCGACCACCGGGTGTTGGGGTTCTCCTCGGGGAAGCTCCTCTAGGAGACGTGGTTTCTCGCGAGGCTATTCTGATACGAAAGGTCATTGCTCCTACCTTTAGATATTATCCTCTTGGATAACGATCATCATCTGATCCTTAAGCTCCTGATTTTGTTGTTGTACAAAGTCACGGGTGCACTCCATGTTTGTAGTGACTCTAAATTGTGTTTCTTTCTCTTGGATGTGTGCTCTTATTGTCTGGAGTATGTCAATGCTTACCGCATGACCTTTTAGGATATTGAACCCCGATTTTTCCTCTACAACATGCCTCGAGGAATAGAGCATAAGGAAGAAGGAAAGAATAGAGAGACAAAGGGAATAATAGAATGCAAGAGGAACAGTTTCAGGAAAAAGATCCACTTCATTCATAAAATGATCGATATTTATAATCATAAGAGACAATTTACAAGTTACTTTTTACCCTTATTTTAATGAGCTGTTACATATCATTATTTGCATTCCTTTTATTAGGGCATTACAAATCAGTTTTTACCATTTTTGACGTTTTTTTGTAATTATAAAGATACTAGTGTCTTTCTCGATCTATACTGATACTGGCACTTTTTCATATTCATAACTGACAGTAAAACTTGATCTCATCAATAAGTGCAAATTTCTGTGTATCAAATTCTTCTGATCGGTATACTTTTGAATCAGTCGACTTAATTAATTCGGGTTGACTTATTACATATGAGTACCGGTCGGATTTTGCTTTGGGAATCTGAGTGTCTTTCAAGTGGTAGCCGATCGGCGTCAAAGTCTTTGGTCGGAGCATTTCTTCAATAGCTAGGCATAAAATCAGCCAATCAGTCTTCTTATGGTCGGCTAATGATCATCGGTCGATCGGCTTATTGAGCATTTGAAGTCTTCCGTTAGATCATTGAATTTCACCTTTTCCATTCTAGACGGTTTGATCGCCTTCAGATTCATGCTGACAATCTACTTGTGTACATTAATAATAGCCGAAAAGTGCTGGTTAATCTCTATTTCATTAGCAATGGTCAGAACACTAATATCCTACACATTTATTTTCTGTTAAACTGTATAATATTATTACCACATTTATTTAAAAACCTGAACCGGAAAAAAGAGTTCACTTGACACAGTCATTGCCAATGTTATTAATGCGGAGGACAAAGCTTTGTTTTTGCTTTTGGGGAACTGTTGAATGGCCAGCAAATTTACCTTCATATTATGGCGACCTTGCTCCTATGTTTAAATACGTACATAATGATCGGCCCTGTAAATGGCATATAAATAAGATTAAATGTAAAATAAAAGAGCTCCATAGTAGTTTCAACTTCAAATGAGTCTAGTCTTTAGATAATCTGACTAAGCCATATACTATCCAGTGAATCTGGATTTTAAGTGTAGAATTTGCTTATAATCATATTATTTATCTGAAGTGTGGGTTAACTTCTTTTTTCAATGTTCTTAATGTTTCCATAGTTAATGCTGTTATTTCCATAACTTCTCTGATTGGTTTCTAGGAAGATTTACATCCATACCACTCAACTCAATTCGTATTTATCTACATATCTAGCACCAAAATTTTAATTTTATGTACAATGCATTTCATATTTTAAGAGATAAAACATACTTATTTTTGTGGTGATATGAAAGATTTGGGTGGTATACATGTGGATGCGTCATGAACAAAATTTATTATTTAACATGAATCTCGATGCATTTTTTTGAAAGAAAGATATGCCAGATTCAAATTAGAGATTATCCGTGGCTTCAATTTCAGTATGTTTATAGTCAAACTAAATGTCTCGATAAGACAAACCAGATGATGCTAAAATGAAGCCCGGATCGAATCATTAAATCATAATTGAAGGCTTTGAGTAATTAGTTGTTGTGTCAAATATCATAACTGCATTTTGTCCATATCTGATTTTCCAGTTCTTAATTCTGCTCTCAACCTTCTCTAACAACACGTCACATTTGATTCAACGGAAAAACAGATTCACCATAGTATGAGGAAGAACAACACAATGGCCCACTACCTCTCGGAGATCAAAGCACTTGTTGATAATATTTCAATTCCCGGTTCTCACATTGATCAAGAAGATGTGATCCACTACATTCTCGATGACCTAACACCCACTTATAATTCCTTAATACTGTCATTCGAACTCAATTGCAACTGATCAATTTGGAGGACTTATATTTGCTGCTATGCAGTGAAGAGATTAACATTGCCAATGAAAACGCTAAGCACAACACGCATAATGATCCACAGCTAGCTCTTATTTCCTCCAAGGGATGCACCGGCTCCTTCATCGGAAAAGGTTGTGGTAACACATCAAGTGATAGAGGAGGAATGCGGGGCCGTAGATCTCATCAACATCGATGATAGGATGATCACTGGGAACAATGCCGCCACTTGGTAACACATCAAGTGATAGAGGAGGAATGCGGGGTCGTAGATCTCATCTACATCGATGATAGGATGATCATTGGGAACAATTCCGTCTCTCAATCGGTCAACACACTCAGTTCCTCATTTCAAGTCAAGCATATGTGTCCCATCTCATGTTTCTTGGGAATTCAAGCTCACCAATCTCCCAATTCCAACCTTCTCACCCAAACAAGGGATCTCTCTCAAATCTTGCACAGTGCTGGAATGGATGACTGTATGTCGGTAAGCTAACCACTTCCTCTTAAGATATCTGCAACTACCATAAACATCAAGGCGTTTCACAATCCTACACCCTATCGACATCTAATGGGATCTCTCCAATACATTTCCATCACTAGACCAAACAACTTATTATTGGTACCAATTATGCCAGTACATGCATTTATCGTCGAATCACCATTTCCAGCTTCTGACTCATTTACTTAAGTATCTCGAAGGCATAAAACATTTCAGCTTAAAGCTTCCAATGGGCATTCTACAACTTCACACATATGTTGATGCCGATTGGGCAAATGATCTCCAAACCAGAAAATCTACCATATGGTTATGCATCTATGTAGGTAATGCTCCCATATCTTGGATTATCAAGAAGAAAAATACTGTCGCTCGGTCATCTACGGAGGCAAAATATTATGCTCTTGCTGCTGTCACGACTGATATCTTGAGTTTGAGACGACTTGTAACAGAATTTGGTGTGAATCTCACCAAACCAACCCTACTCTACTGCGAGAACATATCAACCATGTCGATTGCTAACAATCATGTGTTTCACACATGGACAAAGCATATAGAAATCGATTATCACTTTATCTGACAACACATAAGACACAACGAATTCAACTACATGACATCAATTTGATGGACCGACCTATGGATATCCTCACTACATTGCTGCCAAAGCACATGTTTATAAGCTTCAGGACCAAGCCAATGGTTCACTCAAGTGAGGAGTCATAATCGCATTCTATCCATATCTAATTTTTTATTTTTCTCAGTTCTGCCCTCAACCTTCTCTGACATCTATGGCTGCCATAATGGGGAAATGCTAACTGCATTATTCCCTTGTAGAATATCATTTGTCTTTGGCATATTCTGCTTTGTATACAGTTCCTTGTTCTGATGAATATTGCTAAACTCCATTCAACTTGGTCTCTTACTATCTTCAAAATAAACTCCAAATTTGTCTTATATATAGTCAAATCGAGCGTCTAGATGAGAGGAATCCAATGAGCCTAATCTCTCATAATTTTGAGGTCATTAAGCCCCTCAACTAATTAAAAACCTCATATAATCAAGTGGAATCAACGCAGGCCGTTTGATTGGATAATTATGAGGGTTATTTGTCGAATAACCAAAATTAACATACCATCAGCCTAAAAATAAACTCTCTATCTTCACTTGTGAGGGGGAAAGGAGGAGGAGCAGAAGAGAAGAAGCCTAATTTCAGAGTTATTCTAGCCTGAAGATCAGACCATAAATTAGCCTACGTAGCTGCCGATCACCTTCATCCACCGCTCGTCGACCGCCATCATCAACAGTTGGTTGCTCCCTCCTCACTTCCATTTGTGGACTCTATTAATTAATAAAATAATGTGTTGAGTAACAAAATATCATGTTTAGTAACAAATGACTCTATTGAGTAACGAAAAAATATGTTAAGTAACAAAGAACTTTGTTAAGTAATGAAGTAACCCAATTACTACGTAATGATGTTCCTCAAACACAATGTAGTAAAGACACGACAAAAACTCATGATGACATCTGCTCTTGAGCATTGTATTTGAAATACAACAAATCTTTCTATATACTATGTACTGAAAAACATTATACTTGTTGTACCATTGTAATCAATTCCAAGTTGTGAGAAAAAGTTTTATCTTTGTACTTGCAAACTTATACTGAATCATTTTGACTAGGATAGATCCCGTGATTTTTTTCCTTTACGAGTTTTTCCATATAAAAAATTTTGGTATCTTCTCCTAATATTTTTCAATTATCTGCGCCTGTGTTGAATTCTTATACAATGCTGAGACATTCAATTCTCACTCTATCGAAGTAAATCTTCTAGCATGCAACAAATGTAAAATGTCAGAATTAGGTGGACATTCAATTCTCACTCTATCGAAGTAAATCTTCTGGCATGCAACAAATGTAAAATGTCAGAATTAGGTGCTAGATATGTAAACAAATAAGAAAATTGGGAGTTTTGTAAGTAAATGCGCATTTCTTTCTTTCTTTGGATCCTTTATTAGGTTACCTATCTTTGGTATTTCAGTATTTGTCATTTGACCTTAACCTCAATTATCTTCATTTTTCTTTTTTCATTAAACGTTTTGATAAGTTGCATGATTGGTGCAATCATACATTTCTATGACTTGGGGTGTAAGTGAGTCAAGCTGACTCTTGAGTCGCCTCGAGCTCGGCTCGCTAAGTGACTCTTGAACTAAGCTCAATGAGCTAACAAACCGAGCTCAAGCTAGCCCCGATCTGTTTCATTGGCTCTTGAGCCGACTCGTTTAGAAAATATTAATATAAATTATACTCATAATATTTTAAATTTGAAAATTTTGTCCTTACAATATTAAAAAAATACTTTGTAGTTTATATGAAGTAATTTCTTAGCATTTACCACATAACTGCTCATTCTATTTGTCATGTTATTATAATGCTACTTTAAATTATTATTATTTTCTCTCTTTTATACTAAGCAAGTCAGCTCGTGAGCCCGCTCGAATCCGTAGACCTAATCTCGTGCTCGAGCTAGAACTCCATAAAATTAGAGAGTGACTCAAACTCGACTCCTATGTTTCGCTGATGTTTTGCAGGCAATAATTGCAGCATATGACGTTGAATTGTCATTTAATCTCGTGCTCGAGCTAGAACTCCATAAAATTAGCGAGTGACTCAAACTCGACTCCTATGTTTCACTGATGTTTTGCAGTCAATAATCGTTGAATTGTCATGTAATCTCGTGCTCGAGCTAGAACTCCATAAAATTAGAGAGTGACTCAAACTCGACTCCTATGTTTCGCTGATGTTTTGCAGGCAATAATTGCAGCATATGACGTTGAATTGTCATTCTTAGACATGTGATTTCTATATTTTGTGCTCAATATAAAAAAGAAAACAAATTGGAATGTATTTTTGCTTCACCCATAAATGGGCCGTGATTGGCGGTTGAGAGGTTTTCAACCTTAACTTGTATTAGCTTCTACCTTACATTATTCTTTACTTATAATTCCGCCTACAATATTTTAATTTTTTAAATAGCGCTAATCAAACCTTTTCTTTTTTTATGCTTGTTGCATTTTTATTTCCTAGTGGTTGCCGTTTTATGGCACAAACTTCAAATATGTGGCCATTTATTACTTCGAGCTTCAATTATGTGGCCTTCTATTAAGAATTTCTATGTGAGGGGTTTATCCTTCTTCAAAATTTCAACTTTCATTTGAGGTGATACAGTGCACCCCATCTTTTATAGGATTTTGGTGATGGGACAGTGATCTTTTTTTAGCCAATTTCTCAAAGAGGGGATGGACATGGGTAAGAGGCGTGAATTTTGCCTTCTTACTGTTACCATTATGACTAGACGACAATGGTAGTGTAGCAGCAATTTTATAAACACCTTCTTCTCCAGAAGTGGCGGGTAGTGGGTGAAAAATACTCCTTCTGAGGAGAGGTGAGGTTTCAGTAATCCTTCTACTTCTAGATGAAGAATTCCCTTGGTAAGGACTATCTCTGCAGCTTTTTTCCCTCTTGGCCTTCAGGATCTTCTGGTTCCCGTTTCTTCTCTATGACTAGGTAAGTGGTATGGACTTTGAAGTGGACTCGATTTTAAACATAGATGGTACCAGGGCAAAAGCATCGACTGACTCTTCCTCGTACAAAATTTCCTTTCCCTTAGATAATAGTGGGGTAACAGGCACAGTGACAAGGCGGTGGTGGTGACGATTCTCTTTTCAGCAGGCACAACCGGCTTGGTGGTAGCAGGAACAACGGACTTAGCGAGTGTCCCTCCGACTCTCGCCTTCTTAAGCGTAGGGAAATTGTGCTCACTTTTCAAATTAAACTCAGTCAAGGGATCTTCTACTCCTGCAGCAACCATCTTCAATACGACATAGGGTGCTTTCCTGAGCGTCATCTCAATTTCATCGAAACCAGCTTTGAACTTGATCATTCACCCCAGGTGGCGAGCGGCCTTATCGGTAGGGAGGTCGAATCCTCTAGGGAATGAGAAGATCAACTTTGGGGATGACATTTTCTCTGTCAGTTGAGGAATTTTTTTTCGAGCGCCTGTGGCGCAACATACTCTATTTTTGTAAAAATATTATAGTGTGAATGCCAAAATTAATGAAACTATCTCATGAACTGGGTGTCTCTTTTAAAACTTATCCTTATGAGTTTTGCTATGGTTTTGTTTTATTTTAAATTTTGATTTTCTTTTATATTGATTTTAGAGTTTAGTTTCTTTTACGACGTTGACACTTCATCTTATTTTCTTCTTTTTTTTTGTTCTAGAAAATTTGAGTTTTATTTTTGAGTTTTGACAAACTTTGCTTCGTTTAGAATTTTAATAGAGAGATTTCAAGAGTAAAATTTAGTCTAACATGTTATCAACAAGTCAGATTCAGAATAAGGGCAAAGCGAAGGTGAAATATAGAACCCAATCAAAAAATTGGAGAGGGTCAATTTCATGTCAAACTCACTTCGATTATATTCGTTTATCGCTCCTAACTTATCACACATATTGGGGATCCAACCCACTTTAGAATTTAGAGATTCTGGAACCCCTATGTATAAGAATGATTAAAGAGATGGCTCTAGAATCAAGAAAGCAGTTGACTATACATGCTCATGAAAGAAACAAGCAGGGTACATCAACAGAAGAACATTAGATTGGCTCATGAGGGATATGGACACATTACTGATGTATGAAGATTAAACAACCTAATCAAAGATGGAAAGAAAATTTAGACCCTAGCGGAGTTGCATGAATTGATCTGTCAGTTTTTGAAAATGTGAAAATTGAAATAATTTAATATATATATATATATATGAATTTTTTAATTTTTTTAATGATATATATATAATTTTTGAAAATATTATTTTGATTTTGAAAAATAAAATCTAACAGATCTTATATATTTAATGGTTTAAATAATCGAGCTCGATATTACAGTATTACTTAATCTGGAAAGATGAGAATATCACTTGATAATAGTCTTAATTATTCAATTTTATGCTTTAAATTCTACGCTTCATCATTTGAAAGGAGCACTTGAATTTTTTCCTTCTTTCCTTGATTTGTCTTCCCCTTGGCTGAAAGTACCCCCTTCTCCTTCTCTTTCTTCTTCATAGGTCAAACCACCACTGCCTCTCCTCGATTCTCCCTAAGCTGAACAACCACACCACTTTCTTTCCTTCTCTTTTAATCTTTGTTTTCAAAACACCACCCCACCTCTGTCTCTTTTTGTTTTCTTGTTACTCAACCGAACCACCACACCTCCTCCCTCTCCTTCTCCTTTTTTTCCTTGGTTGAACCACCACACCACCTCCATCTTTGTCTCCCTCCAGTCTTCTTTGGCTGAACCACTGCACCACCTCCCTCTCTTTCTCTTTTCTTCTTCCTTGGTTGAAGAGAAACTTCATCCAATTCCCTCTGGGCGCTCCCTTCAAGTAAGGTATATCTCTCACCTTTGTTTTAAATTGAATTATTGAACTTATTAGTCAATTAATTTTATGAGTTTGATGCTTAAAGTTTCACATGCATGCCACTTAATCCATTAAATACTTGTATGTTTATATGGTGTTGCCCTCCAAGTGTGTTTATGTTAGTTTCATTTCAAAGCATCTTTATGTGGTATTAATCTCCAAGTATATTTATGTTTGAATCATTTCAAAGCTTGTTTAAGTGGAGTTAATCTCCAAGTATGTTTATGTTAGGATCATTTCAAAGCATGTTTGTGTGGTGTTAATCTTCAAGTATGTTTATGCGACCTTATATGAAATTGGAAAGCATGCTTGGGTTATGTGGAATGAGAAAGCATGTTTTGGTTAAGGATTAACTTTAAATAGAATTAGAAAGCCTGTTTGCGCTATGTGGGATTAGAAGAATGTTTTGGTTTAAGTGTCAAATTTATGTGGAATTAGAAAGTGTGTTTTGGTAAGTGTTAAACTTACATAAAATTAGATAGCATGTTTGGGTTTATTTTATTTGAAAAACATATTTTTGATTATGTGTTAACTTTATGTGGAAGTAGAAAGTATGTGTAGATTGTTTAAAAAGCATGTTGTGTTATATGTCAATCTTTTGTATAATTAGTTTCAAAGCCTATGGTGTTATATGTAGGTTTTGTGTAATTATCAAGCATGCAGTGTTAATGTGATTAAGATATAAAAGTTGTAAACATGGTATGTGATGCGCCCCTAGCACATGCTATTTTTCTGCGCGCTTCTACGTGTTTTATGTCAGTTTAATTCCTCTGAGATGGTGCAAAAAATTTGACGAGAACTATAATTACGCAGTAATTTAGCTTTCAAAAGACGACTAAGAACTTGACCCAATTTATATTTAACAGCTAATATGCAAAATCGAAATATTATAAAATATAAAAAATAATTCACACACTAAGGGTTCTACGCAAGTGCATGTATCGTTTCAAGTAATATAGGGTTTTCTTTAAAAACTCAGTATTGATCCCACGAAGAAGCGAGGTAAGAAATCCTTTAGGTTAATTCTATTCTACTACTATAAGGAATTAGTTTAGAAGGTTGATTAAAGTGATTTTAATGTATGCTAACGGAACTAAGTTTACTAAATTAATTTCTAAACTTTAAAGTTAGATTTATTAAGATTAAACAAAATTTTGTGACAAAGAGTTCAAATTTAAGAAAGTATCATTCCCACTATAATGAGTTTTTGGTTAATGATAGAGATAAATGGTTTGAATTTGTATTGTGTCAAATAGGAGTAGTTTTAATTATCTACCTTCGCTCTATCATGAATTAGTGTTATAGAGAATTGTTGGCTAATTTTAGGTTTAGTCCCTAAATCCGTGGTTAGGTTGGGAGGATACTGACTCTCACTCCAGAGCTCCCATTTTCTTTCCCCTGAAGGCTAACGCTCACTTTAGTTCTTAAACACTAAAACCAAATTGGGAATTTTAGTCTGTCACCCTAAAATCCCCAATTATATGCCCAACAATGTATATTTTCCTATTTATTTTCACATAATTTCATGAACGAAACACTCCTATATGGAATTAAATGTGATTCTCACTTTGTTGTAGAACTCATACTCCATTTCCCAGATCATATGTTTCACAACATATTTTAACATTTCAATTGGTCAAAGTAAATTAAGAACAGAGTGAAAAAATCATCACAATTTATTTTATATCTTAAAATGACACATCCAAATTATCTCTTCATTTCATCATATCTTAGAGTATGGAGAAATATAAAGAAGTCTACTCAGAACTCATGAGGAAGATACGTAAAACACATATTTTATATATAAAAACAAGTTTACAAAATAAAAAAATGAAAGAACACAACTTATCTTAAACTCATCCTCAATTTAATCTACAAAACACCCATCCACATTCACGCACACACACACACACAAACCCTACACACCATGAGAGGCGCCAAGCCCTCTTTTTTAAAGAGACACAAATTCCCTCCTTTTTCCCAAGAGACAAATCTATTCATCCAAAAGGCATGTCTCTTCATTCAAGAGCCTTCTCCAAGTTTCTAGATATATTGAATCACTTCATGGATGTTTGAATCACTTGGGAGCCTTCTAGAATATCAAAATCTGCCAAAAATCGGTCCATAACCGCCCCGGGTGCTGTTAGCGTCGGTCTGGGCGCCGTCGGCGCCACTTTTCATCGCTTCTCTGGACTAGGGCGTCGTCGGCACCGGTCTGTAGCAGCTCCACTGTTTCGTTCAGTTTGGCTCCGTCTTAGCTCTGTTTCGCCCCATTTCAGTTGTGTTTTTTTCCTAACAGATAGACCTACAAAATAAACATGAAAACAACATTTCTTTAAAGAGTGATTTCATTCAAAAATGTGTGAGAAGTGTAAATGAGAATAAGTATAGAAAGACATCAAAATTTGTCAGGACAATTTTTTTTTCTTGCTCGTTTTTTCTCCAAATTGCACCGTTTTTGCTTCTTTTTCTCCAAATCTCCATTTCTTGTCCCTCAAACAAAAAATATGCAAAATAACTTCCTTTAAAGTTTAATATCATTAAAAATCATTAAAATTGAGCATAAAATATATATGAAAAAGTAGTCATTTTTTAGGCGTATCAGTATGCTTATGTGCCCAGGATCAGTCATTTGCAATTTTAGTTGTTTAGAGCATGTTAATTGCAAGCTTATATAATTAAAACAATGTCAATTTACAAATTTAACTAACTTAAGCTTAACTTATTTGTAGATCATAAAATAAATTATCTTTATAGAAATTTATCTAAATTTAAATTTACTCCAAAAGAAATTATTTTTATTAACATTTATATAAATTTAAATGAGCTCCAGAAGAAAATATTTGTATAAATATTTATATAAACATAAAGGTGCTCCAAGTGAAATTAAATTTATAAAAATTAATACAAATTTAAATGCGCTAAAAAATGAAACTATTTTTTATTTGTGCTCTAATTTTAAGAACTATTTTCATAAAATCATGAAAATCTTGAAAAGTGCTATAAACTTAACATTATTTTTTAATGAAAATTAGATAAGCTTTAAATCATTTAAAAGTTCAAAAGGTGTAAGCTTATTTGTGAGCAATTTCATATAGGTTATATGAACATAAATGTGATTAAATTCCCAGATTACATTCATAGAAATTATGCTCAAGTATATTTAAATGTAAAATTATTATCCAATTTAAATTAATTTTTCAAACCACTTTCTTTCCAGATTATTTAAATCACTTAAAACATACAATATTTAGTTAGTTTTCTAATTCTTTAAAACCATTTCTAACCTACAATTCTCAAATTATTTGCTTTTTCAAATAATTTACTACTTAAACTTTTATTCACTTAAAGCTTTCAAACTTTTAAAACACTAAACTTCATCATATCCTCAAAACTGTTGATCATGTGAAGGTATTGTCTGATGCGACATCCAAAACTGCTGTTATGAAGGGGCATTGTTTGGTATCGCCTATGAAGGACCTGCTCTGTTATATGTTGTCGGAGTACTTGTCTAAAGACCAAGTCTTCTAAACATGAGTCAGTGAGAATGTGAATGTTGAGGTTATGGTGAGGCATCCTCCTCATCGTTGTCACCTCTCTGTGGCATGTTGATGTGTATGTTGATCACCTCATGCAGCTACAAACATCCTCCACATTATCTATCTGTAGTTTTTGGGAATCTCATCATTGGAACCCTAAGAAGTCAATAAATAACCCCCATCTCCACGATGCAATCATGTTGCAAAAAAATTATTATATAAGCATTTGAAGTTTTACTAGATAAACTAATTTATTGAAGAGTTAGTACATACCATTGCTCTTTGTATAAGTGCCCTCGGATAATATGTCTTTGGAGGTTCCTCTACAGCTATAAATAAGTGTAGTGTAGCCCAAGTCCTGAACCATCTCATGTATACAACAATAGTTCAATTTTGATATGTGCCTCCAAAATGTTGTGCAACAATATATGCCTCTCTATCATCCTATATCTCAATGCATCATCGGTGATAGTCGGCCCAGTTTACAGTGCTCTTCCCCCATCCTTCGACCCTCTAAAAATAAGTCTATATAGCTTGAATATCCACTAGGGAACCCGTCTAAATTTTCATGCCACTCTCTGGTAAGATCCACTATATTTGTTATTAGCAAAACAATGACACTCTAGCCTCCCAAACAATTGATCTAGAGGTACATAAATATATAAACTGAGTAGAATATAATCTTGATATGGATGCAATGTCACCTATTGCTAGCAAAAAATAATAGGATTGTCTCTCGAAATAAAATTATGTAACATCAAATGTTTAAATAAAATTTCAATACATGTGCGAGTAAGGATCTTTCAAACTTATCACGGTATACTAGAATATGATACAGTCGTTGCTCTCGTACATAGTACTTGTTCCATCCAAAAAAAAATTGAAAGATTATTCTACTTTAATAGATAAAATAAAATTATTAAATTTGGTTTTAAATTTTTTTTCTTGTATCTAACACTCCTCCCATCGATCT
This sequence comes from Phalaenopsis equestris, assembly GCF_001263595.1. Classification (NCBI taxonomy): domain Eukaryota; kingdom Viridiplantae; phylum Streptophyta; class Magnoliopsida; order Asparagales; family Orchidaceae; genus Phalaenopsis; species Phalaenopsis equestris. The sequence goes on along the minus strand of NW_018164622.1, from coordinate 925,865 downwards.
CTAAATGGTAAGAAATTCATAGTGTGGGTTTGTCAAGATGAAATCTTTTCCAATACCACAACTATAGCAAATGCAAACAACCTGACATATTCACCCTACGTGGCTTTATAGCATGTGTAAGCTCCCTATACATATTTTCTAGTATTGTCGATCCAATATAGTACTGGGAGAAAATTGATAGATTCTCTATAACTAATTAGTACAACAATTGAAAATCTGATCCAGACGTATCAGGAATAATAAATTAGCCTAATATGAAGAGTGTTTAAGCCCACACATGCCTTTGAAAGATAATATCGTTCAAATACTAATATGTCTCATTATAGAATGTCCACCTGAACTATCATAGGGGTACATAAGTATGTGATCTAGCCTAACACATTCAGAATATCACTGTAATATCTGGAGCACCTCACTATTGGTTGAGTACATCTTGATTTGGGTGAGTGGCCAGTAAATCATTGCAGTGGTCCAGCCATGAAACCCACCTCCTGTCTGTAAACTCTGAAGTGAGTGAGATTCCTCTAGTTTTTGCTTCAGTTGTAATTTTTTTCTTTTATTTTTATTGTCCACCGACCTAAATTGAATTCTAGAGCTACTCTTACTTCTCATATTAAACTATGTTTGATTAAATCCATAAGCTTCGGTACATAGAAAATAGAATTATATCTTATTAAAATATCAATATGAATAATGAGAGGTTCAACCATTTAAAAATTTTAATTTTCAATTTATGGAATGTAAGTTAGTTGCTTTTTTTTTAAGAAAATCCTCGCAAACTTTACCATTGATAGTAATTACATTGTTTTTTATATCTTCCTAATTTCTTGAATTGATAGTAATTACATTGTTTTCTATATCTTCCTAATTTCTTGAACTGAAGTGAGAAACCTTCTTATTTAATAATAATTATTATTCTTAATTATAAATTATTTATATTATCTGTTTTCATTTTTATTTCATAATTATTATTATTCTTAATTATTAAATAATTAATACTATTTTATCTTTTTGTTTTATTTTTTCCATATTTAATAATTAATGTCAATCTTATTTACAAAATTATTAAGATTTTTATATATTTTTTGTTTTCTTTTTTTATTTCATAAATAATATTATTTCTTAAAAAACTTATTAACATTATTATATTTGTTTGGGTTTCAATTTTTATTTTAGAACTCTTATTACTTTAAATTAAAAATTATTAATATTATTACATATTTTTGTTTTTTTTCCATAATTATTTTTTAATCTTAATTATAAATAATTAATTCTATTTTATACTTTAATTAATTAATTTATTAATTATTATCATTCTTAATAAAAATTTTATTAATATTATTATGTATTTTTCAGTATTATTTTGCTAATTTCATGATTATTACAATTTTTGTTTATTAAATTACGAATATTATTTTATATTTTCAGTTTTCTTTTCTTTGGATTTAAATTTATTATTTTTCATAATTTTAACATTATTGGTATTATTTATTAATTTTTGGTTTCCTATGATTCTAAATTATAATATTATTAATTCTATTTTATATTTTTTTCTTTTTTAAATTTAATAGTTATTATTATTATTAATTATAAAATTATTAATATTTTTAAATATTTTCAATTTGTTTGAGTGATAATAACTATTGTTATTCTTAATTCAAATATTATTTTTATTATTATAAATTTTGAATTTTTTCAAAATTATTGTTATTCTTAATTATAAAATTTTTACTACTAATTTATAACTTGTTTTTTATTTAATAATTATTATTCTTCTTAATAATAAAATTATTAATATTATTATATACTTTATGGTTTTCTTTTTTTTATTAAATGATTATTACTCTTCTTAATTATAAATTTGTTAATTTAAATTTTCATATTATCTCTATTTTTTCGGATTTAATAATGAATATTTTTCTTAATAATAAAATATTATTAATATTATTGAATATTTTTTGTTTTCATTTTTATTTAGTAAGTTATTATTCTAAAATTTAAAATTATTAATACTATTTTTTTATTTTCAATCTTCCTATTAATTTTAATTAATAAATAATTAATATTCTTTAATATTTTTTTTTTACTTTTCCTAGATTTAATGACTATTAATGGTTGTTAGTTCGATTATTTATTTATTATTATTATTACTTTTTCTAAATGTTAAAAATTACTAAAAAAGAGCTTAAAACTTGCTGAAAACTTTTAATTGAAACATTTAATAGAAAATTTTTTTATTAAATGCTAAAAATGTTAATAAAATTATGGAAAATTAAAAAAAATTAAAGCATTAACCAAAAAGATAAAAGCATTAACAGAATTTAAAAACAGATAAAAAGTACATATTAGTCTCCCAAAAATTATGTATTCTCCACTCATCAAAAGCATAATATTTATAGGAGCTGAATCCTAAACTGTCTTTTGAAAGACACAACCCAAGAGTTAGAGCTGAGAGAAGAGAGAGAGAGAAAGAGTCGAGAAATAGTGGAATAGTCTCTTTATTTATGTGGTGACCTCCTACTTATATGGGTTACAAAAGGAAGGGAATAGTTATAAAAACCGCCTAAATAAATGAATCTTGTCGAATGAAAATTACACTATAATACTAAGAAATATAATGTATATTGACTGCCAGATGCCCTGGTTTAATTAATTACGTCGGTAGATCGATTCAATTTATTCAGCTGAAGAGACCAACGGACTGATCAAAAGAAATTGTTCTATTCCAGTAAAAGGTACGTCGGTCTATGATTTGTTAGTCGAAAACTTCTATCGATCGATTCCACTGTAAAGTCCATTGATTGACTTCTTGGCTGATGGTTTTCCTGCTATTTAATCTGAAAGTTCAATCTTCTGGATCTTCAATCCTGACTACTCGATTCCTTTGAGATTCATTAGCATTTTTTTAGTATACAATAGGCCTAAAAATTGATGATAAAATGCATGAATAAAATCACCCAGCAGCCACCTCCTAACAACTTCAATTATTGATGTCATAATTACATAACTGGTCAAAAAAACAAAGTCGGTATATAAACGTTGGAATCAAGGGCGGTAAACCGCTATATATGATAAGTTCTTTTGTCACAATGGTTTATATACTGCGCCAAAGCCTTGCTGTGCCACCCACCTCTATTTAGTAGGGATATAATTATATGGCATGTACTTCAATTTTTCAAAATTTATTCAATGTTCTCGAAGGAAAATGAGAATTATATGAGAGAAAGGGCTAACAGCCCACTAATTCTATCTCAATCATGAAAAAAATTATTCCATACGAACACCGTATGCAAAAATGTATACGGTGTCCAATTTCCACCATCCATCACAGCAAATTTTTATTTAAAAAAAAAATTAAAATAAGGTCCACCGATCATACATCATTACCGTGATGGATGATGAAAATCAAACACCATATACATTTTTACACACCGTATATGCCCATATCAAATAATTTCGTCCACTTTGCTTATTTATTTTTTTACTCGTTCAGCACTAAAATTCCACTGAAGAGAACATGAAGGGAGAACAGTTGGTCAAGAAAAAGAAATAAAATAATTAATAGTAATAATAACAATTAAATTTATTCAATGTTCTCGAAGGAAAATGAGAATTGCATGAGAGAAAGAGCTAACAACCCACTAATTCTATCTTTATCGTGACAAAAATTATTCCATACAGACACCATATGCAGAAATATATACGGTGTTCGAACTCCACCATCCATCACAGTAATTTTTTTTTTAAAAAAAATTCAAAATATGGTTCACCATCATACATCATTGTTGTGATGGATGGTAGAGATCGAATACCATATATATTTTTGCACCCCGTATACATTTTAGATACCGTATGAAATAATTTCGCCCACTTTGCTTATTTATTTTTCTCCTCATTCAGTACTAAAATTGCACTAAAGAGAACATGAAGGGAGACCATTTGGTCAAGAAAAAGAAATAAAATAATTAATAATAATAATAATACCACCCAAATATTTCTTAACACATCAAAATATCATTTTTTTAACTTAAAAAGTAAAACATACATTTTCATGGGATATATAAATATTATGGGGTATTTACATCCGTATCATCTAATTCTTATATATTTGCATATCTAAGATGTAAGTTTTATTTTTTACATTTATACGACGCGAATCTTTTATGTCACGTAAAAGATATCAATATTTTAAATTGTAAGAAAATGAAATACATATGTTCTGCATACTTAAAGTGACATTTTATAACAAAAAAAATGTCGGACTGAATCTCTCATAGGCACAACCCAACCTGGACTACCGACCCAACTTGGACAACCCAAAATGGGCGACCAACCCAGCCTGGATGACCGAACCAACCTGGACGACCGACCCAACCTGCACGACCGAACCTGGACGACAGACCTAACTTGAATTACCGAGCCACCCTGGACAACCAACCTAGCATAGATGACCCATCCAACCTAAACGACCAACCCAACCTGTATGACGGACCTAGTTTCATCGACCGACCTAAACCTGCTAACCTGAAACCAATTAAGTTTAGCTAACCGAAGTAGAAAGTAATCAAACGACACACTCATGCATATAAAATATAAAAATTTAACCAGTACAGACCCCTTTAAAACAAAAGAAAAAATATAATATCATCATTATGTACAATTTCCTCCATAAATGAAGTAACAATTTTATGAATAAAACATCATTGATTTCTATTCATCACTATTTATTATCTCTCTCTCTTTCTATATATATATATATATATATACATATATATAAGGAAATTCGTATTTGGCAGAGGCCCAAATACCTACTTCGCATGTGCATGCCCCATGATGAGAGCCCGCACTATGTGCCTAAATATTCGAGAACCCAACGCCACTAGGGATTGAACCCGTGACATGAGGGGACTTACAATAAATCCCGCCAACCAAAAAAGAAATATTACATCGGGATTGCTGTTGCAGAAATGCATCAAGACTCTAATGCAATTGCGTCACGTTACACGACAGACCCATTGGTTAAAAAAAAAAAAGTTTCTATACTTGAATGTATGGTCTGCCTCTCCTGGACACTTCACGCGATTTCATTGGAGTCCTGATATATTTCTACATCAAGACTCCTGATGTAATATTTTTTTCCCAACCAACAAGTCACGGCTTGCTGGGACTCCTGATGTAATATTTTTTTCCCAACCAACAAGCCGCGGCTTGCTGCGCGCGCGCGCACACACACACACATATATATATATTTAGAGAGAGAGAGAGAGAGGCATTTACATCTATGGCATACAATTCTTATGAATTTACATATCTAGAGAGAGAGAGAGAGAGAGAGAGAGAGAGGCATTTACATCTATCGCAGGAATTACATATCTTACATCTAAATTTTCATAACACTTAAATCTTTAACATCACAGACAAAAATATCACTAATTTTTATTAAATGGAATACATCTTTTATTGTTTAAATTTATGACGCCAAGATGATATGATTGTAAATATAAAATAGAGATACAAGACTATGCAATTTGTTTTGTCAGCCAGGCCTCGTAGTGAAAAATATTGGAGAACTAATAAAGAGTTTGACGTAGGCATGGATAGATAGCTAGTAAAGTTGGTCATACAAGAATGAACCTTCATTAAAATGATATGCATGACTATAGTACTGATAGTTTGATAATTTAAACCATTCTTCATTTAGTTTGTATAAAATTCTTCTGTAAGAAACAATAACCTTTTATCTGTTTATCTTCTGAAATAGCATGAGATGTTCTGTCAAATTATCAAAACAACTAGAAGATGCCTTTCACGTTTTCCAAACTCCAATAAACATTTCAGTTATTTAAGCAGATCAGGCTTAGTGATTACATGTGCTGAATTAATTAGTTTTAATTATAGTTAAGATATCTAAACTTTCACTGTCTGTTTATTATGGAAATTCAATGTTGTGTAAATTATCAATTAATTAGCCGTTTGTTAGAAGTAGTTTAGCATTAATAAAAGGATGCTTAGAGATTTAGAAGGATTAAATTATGTTCATTAGCTTTCTTGTTTTCAATTATAAGAATATTTTATTGACTAAATGCCCAAATTGTACTTAAATTAGTGCTGATTAGAGTTTAATTAATTATGGTTTCTTATTTTTTCGGTATTAAAATATGATAATGTAAGCCATTACTTTGTAAGAGTAATTTAAAATCAATAAGGTATTTGGACTAATTAGTTACTAATGATGGTTTAGATAAAGTTCTTTAACTTTTTCTAGTAAAATTATATTTTTTTTATCTAAAGCATATAACTTTCATTTGAAAAAATGAAAGCTACCCAGGAGTTTGAATATTTAATAGCTTAACCATGATTACATGCAAAAGAATGTATATCATAAATTAATCAAACTACACGTAATTCACATAAAGAAATGGGACCAACTATTGATTGTAACAGATTATATAAATTAGAATATTCTTTAACAAAAGATTAATTCAACATGGATTAGTGGAACCAATTTTGTAATAACGTATAGAAGTAGTTGCACTTGATTGTCACCTCTTTTTTAGTTACGTATATGATGATTGTAGGCATGAGAGATTGGGTGATGCACTATAAAGCCCCTAAGAAATAAATTCGTCATAAGATTGAAGAATTCAATTTCTCAAATTGTTTACTTGTGGATCACCATTAATGAAAATACATCGATATTATGAACAAGATAAGTGCCTAACGGAGAGAGGCCTTGAGATGGGTAAGTAACTCAAGCATATATATATAT
>NW_018164622.1:905361-919018 GCF_001263595.1 Phalaenopsis equestris | reverse complement strand
GTACGTCCAGGGGTTATTCAGGGGGTACAAGGGGATTATATCGGGGTTATACTCCTCTGTAACCTACCTGTAACCTACAAATGAGTTCCGTGCTTCTGTAGTTTCATGGGAACAAATAAGTTACACGAAAGTTACAGGGGGGTATAACCCGGATATAACCCCCCTGTACCCACTGAATAACCCCTGATGTACGCAGCGCTGCGTACGTCTTATGTACGCAAATATTTTCCCAGATAATGAGGCTCTAATAACAATTTTAGTTCAAAGACTGGTACACCCTAGAACAAAGAGGATAAAGCATATTCACAGTTCAAAAATTGCTATAACTTATTCAGATCAAGATTCTAAGATTGAAGCAATTTTACACATACAAGATGTGAAAAAATCATTTCCATGACAGGTAGAATGGGGAGCTCAAAAAAGATGTTGAAGGTTAACTTGAATATTAAAATCTCAATAGAGGAGGTTGTTCATTATTCATGAGTTCTAAATGATTTTTATAACTAGGGAGTATACCCAAAATTCTTGCAATTTAATTTTTTGGTTTCCTCAAACTCCATTTTATTCTCATATTAATATTACGAAGAGGCGATCCTAACTTCTTGATTAGAAATACTAATACATGTAAGCTTAGTCATAGCTACATCTACTTGAATAAATATATCATATATAAAATCTAATGTAAATATTGCAGGATGATTTATAAATTGGATATGCAATTTTGGAAGTACAATCAAAATGAATAAAACAAATGTTCAAAATATGCATCAAATTGAGGAGTCTACATTAAAAGATTCATAGACAAAATAATAATGATGTGGATTTCACAAAAAAACAGCATCATGCAGTCCTTAACGATAGAAATTTTAATAAAGTTGCCTTGCATATAATAGGCCAACTTAATGTGTTCAACATTAGATCAAGATCAAAGAGAAAACGTGACATTGAAGAGGCCTAGGACAGGAGTCCGCCTGAGTATAAGTTAAGGAAGACGAAGGAGGAGAGGAAGATGGTACGGGCAGTCTCATTTGGCGAGCTGGACCAGAGAATTGGACTTGATTGTGAAGTTGAGGCGGAGGGTGACGCTATGGCAGCTATTGAAGATAAAGCTCAAACTTAAAGAATAAGCTGTGTCTTCCATAATTTGCATTGTTAGGAAAAGGAATGAAGTAAGAAGAAATCCATGAAAAATGGGATAAATGGGATTTTTTTTTTTTTTGTTCACCTTCTTCCTTATTTTATCCAATTTGTTTCCATTTAGACAACAGAGAGAACTGAGTAGAATACTTTGTGTCGTGGGATAGGGAGCCTAACGGAGGTTTTGACTGGGTATTCTCTTGGTGGTAATCTAAGGTTTTGTGTGCTTTATTCGTAAATCATGAGTTTAGGTTCGAAACACGTAGAAGGAATGCAAGAAACCCCTTAATTTTTTCCCTAATTCAACTTATATTTATTTTGTTAGTAAAGGAACTTCAAAAAGTTAATAATTAGGCTGAGAATTTGAATTTGTATTTAACCATTTATATAGCTATTTAAAAAATGCTTTTGTAAAGTTAAAAAAGAAATAATCGAATAAATTTTGAATTATTATTGGGGTAATTTATACTAATTAAATAAGAAAATCTATAAGTTATAAATAAGATTTCTTATAATCAAATAATACATATAAATATTTATAAATTGTTTCATTTAAGTACACTGGAAGATAAGATTGAATTTGACTAATGTACATGTTAATATTAAATTTTGTCATTTTATATTAAATATACAAAAAGTTAATTTTAGCTATCAAACTTTATGTAAATAATAAAACATAAAAATATAAATCAGTTGACATGTTACTTGTTAAACAATAAATGAGTTTGTTCATAAACATAAATAAATAAGTTGAACTATGTTTAATTTTGTTTTATTGAATCAATCTTTGGGTTTTTTAAAAAAGTTCAAACTTATTTATTTACTAAATTTAATAAACTTATTCGAGTATTAATCAAGCTGAGTTTGTATTATTCATTGTCTCAATTGGTTCATTTATAGCCCTAATTATAATGGGTGGATGAATTTTTGAATAATAAACAACCATTATGAAGCATCATTATGTAAAGATGGATGAACAAATGTAATGAAGAATCAATCCCAACATTTTAAAAATAAAACATGAAGAATAATAGATTTAATTGAATTTTGAATAAAGAAAATAAATAACTCTGATGAAAATCCATTAGCAACCAACTATTAACAATACCCATATTTACCTAAAAATGAAGAAAAAATCATTAATCAAAAAGGGCATATAGAATAAGATGTGATGTAAATATCTTATGATCAAAAGGTCCACCAAAAAAGAAAAAGAGTCACAAAATAAATTAAAATTAGGCATAATTATTATTTAGCTGTAATTGATCTTCAATTGTAAATTATTGTATTTTATAAGTTTCAAAGCACTAGTTCTTAGGCTTCATACATAGGTTTCTAATATAATCTTTCATTTTTACCTCTTCTATGATGCACATGGGAAAAATGTTTTAAATAATATCAGTCTAAAATGGCATATCTTTATGAGATAAAATATAATATTTTTTAACTTCATTAGTAGAATTAGGGTCAAAATCAAGCTTCATACACTTTGATGAGGCAAGAAATAGAGATTTCAATTAATTTATAATAGCATTTCTACTATATTCTATTTGTTGGATGACACAATCGCGATATGAGGAAGAAGTTGATAATCCAAACAAAAACAAAATACAAGAAAACTTCTATTCAAAGAACACTTTAATAAATTAGAGATATTTTTGTTTTGGAAAAAAAAGTGGTTCCTTATCGAAAGAGAATCTCTTGCATATGAGCATTCAAGAGAAACATTTCTCCAAAGATAGCTATATGTTGAATCAAATGAGATGATGGTGATGACATAAAACAAAACTCTCTTAAAGATAATATTTTGTCAATAGCCATGTTCTAATGTTCCAATGAAAATATTCTCTTTAAAAACCTAACTAATTATATCAACTCCACCAATATATTTGCCACAAATGATGGAACCTAAATGTTATCTAGACATCCATATGAGAATGATGAAACCAAAAGTGAATAGATTTTTTTTTTCAAAAAAGTGATATAAGGACTGGTGGCGACCCAAATTAGAATGACTGTAGATACATCAAATATTTTGAAATTATTTATCTTTACACATTCATATGGATGATCCAACAATGTTGATGATTTTGCTGAAGCATAATGTAATTTTATTATGCTAATGAGATATTGGTAAAGACTTGTATTAAATCAAGTTGTAAGGAAGATATATCCCTATTCATATTATGATTTAGGAAGCATCTAATAGATGAAAGTAAAGTGTGACTATTTATCAAATTTATCAAGAAAAAAGTTCTAAAGGCTTAATCAATCGAGTAAAGGCATTTGGAGATGAAAGAAGTCAAATTACCTTAGAAGAATATAAGATATTTATATTGGCTTGAGTTGATTGAAGATTTAACTTTAGTAGGGACAATTAAAAAGTTTCTATTAAGAAACGTTAGTTCTTAAACAAATTGGCAAAACAACTAGCACAAAGCCAAGAAAAAGCAAAAATCATAAGATATAAAAGCATCATCCTAGCTAATGCAAGCATAAACCCACAATAGGACCAATGACTAGCAGCACCACATTGTTTAGGACAACACTTAAAAGAAACTCGCAATTTGAGAGGAGTAAATACAAAATCAACAATAACACCTAAGCACTATTGCATAAATAAGTGAAATTCAAGGGTGAAACGAGCAAAAAAAACATGCCCAGTATGAGAAGAACATAAAGATCGACCCCAAATGGTGCCAGCATTAAACTGGAAATAGTCCAAGGAAAGGAGGCATTGTTTAGCAATACCAGCATTAGTTTTGTTAGTTCTGGACAAATTGGTTAATGAAATCATAATTAAAAAAAAAAATAAAAGAAAAAAATCATAATTTAAAAAATATTAATAATTAATTGTTTCCCTGCGCTGGTTAATGTTTAGATTAACATTTTCATAGTTTTATCAGTATTTAGTCATAAAAATTAGACATGGTGTATGCATTTAATTAATTTTTTTCATTTAGTTATTACAAATAACACATATTTTAATGTTCGAGATTTTATTTTTTATTGGCTATTTATGTTTTCAAAGATATATAGTCAACAGATCTTCATTTTTTTTTCTTTTTGCAAAAAAAAATAAAAATATAGACTATCTAACATCTTATTGCTTTAACTAAAAATTAAAATAAAATAAAATCAAAACAAAACGAAAATGAAATGATAAACATACATAATTCAACCGTGATTTTACCTTTAGGTTTTAAAAAGCTTATTGTCATGCATTTCATTTGAAGAAGATGACCACATAAAACCATGTCAAACTAAGTTTATGACATCCATCCCAAGCTGATATGCTCTAGCTATACCAATAAATAAATAAACAAATAATGTGCTTCAATATCCATGAAAGTAAATTATATTACACGTTTTTTAGAAGTTAACTAATATGGTATTAATCGAGTTTTTTCTAAAATATAGCTATTATTTCTAAAACAAATAATAGCTATACCAATAATGAAAGTAAATTATATTACACGTTTTTTAGAAGTTAACTAATATGGTATTAATCGAGTTTTTTCTAAAATATAGCTATTATTTCTAAAACAAATAATAGCTATACCAATAAGCATGTTTGTCAGATTATTGAGGTTTTTTCTAAAATTAACTAATATGGTATTAATCAAGAATATCACAATTTGAAGCCATTGGTTGTGAACTTTATATCATACATATTTGGCTGCTTATATTTAGTTAAATTTTAATATTTTACTTTTATTTGTAATAATTAAAAAAATTATATTCTTTAAACAAATATATATTCTAGTTTTATTGACATCCAATAACCACAGTCATTAAAAACTAAACTAATGATAAGATATGAATAACTTTCACGAGGAAATTGCTATAGTAATTGCAAACGATAAGAATCTCAAGTACAGTTGATTAGTCCCAAGGAAAAAGAAAGTACAGGTTGAAAGTAGTCATGATTCTTGTCCTCTAGAAATGTGCATCATAAGAATAATAAAGCAATACAAAATAATGCAACCCTTTCACAAATGACAAACATTAAAAAATAGCTCATTTTCATCTATAAAATTAACATATTTTTTCCATCCTCCTTATCTTATTTCTAAAGAGTAAATTGATTTGGGTCACACTTCAAAACTATATAATGAGTGATTACTTCTTTCATCACTCATTAAAGAAATACTTTCATCAAATCTTCTTAAATGCATTTAATGGTTATAAATTTTAAAACAATAGATAAACGTGGAAGCTCTGTCAATATATATCATATTTTATTTTAGATATAGGCATATAGCATTTAGATATTCTGAAAATATACAAAAAAAGGAAAATAAATAAATAAAATAAAAAATACTAAATCATATGGTAATAAGAAAATAAGATAAATGAGAAAATAGCAATAATCAATCTCCCATTTTATGGATGGGCCACTTTACTAAAGGGTAAAAAAGACTTCCGTGAAATGAGGGCTTTCTCTGATTATTTTTTTAATATATATCTTCTACATGCTTTGTCAATGGTCTCAAGAAATAAACTGATAACGCATTGGCTTAAATATGTGCAACTAAAATTAATTTTTCATAGGACAATTATAAGTATGTTGACTCTCTAAGAGGTATCTTGTTTCCGGTATATGCTTTCCTACATAATTTGTCCTTTATTGCCTGCCATCTGCTAAACAAGATAAAATGTGCTAATTAATCAGGCATTTAAACCTAAATCTATTGCTTAACAAATAAAAGGTGTGATTAACTAAAGTTGGGTCTAAAATAACTGCTGTGATGCTTATTGCCTCTTTAAAATTGGGGGATGGAGTGAGCTGTGGGGGGTGAGGTTTATGTTGGGGGGTTGGGAAGCATAACATGCAGCCTATAATCTTATCAAACAGAAATTGGAGAAGATAATGAAAACAAGAATGGCCAAATAATAGTATACAAAACTATTATCATTCAATCAAAGGTCCCAGAAAAAATAGAAGGGCAATAACATTTATTAGAGTACCAGCATTGTTGTCTAAAATCCATCTCTAGGAGCATGGGAGTTAGGAGCAAGAGGGCATTAATTAATCCAAAGACCAGTTTGGCAGGTGTCATGTCAAGTCAAGCACACAATTTTCAACGTTAAGAAAGGTATCATTCAACTAATCTGTTGTCACATAGGAAAAGACCAAATCTGTAATATAAATATTTTATTTAGATAACATTAATATATTACTTACCCAGTGTTGAAAACGAGAAGGCATTATATTAATATATATATTAAGGTTATTACTGTCATATTAGGCTACACAACTAGAAGATGACTGAAAAATAACATTGCACAGAAATCGAAGCTATGTAGGAACAAATGTTCGTTACCTCCCTAGGCATTAATGGACAAGTACCACAAGATCTCACTACACTACTACTCATATAGTCAGATCTAGAGTACTTGTCACCTTTGCTTGCTGATTCCCAGTCTCAAGTTCCCTAAACATTGTGCCTTTCCTTCTCAATCCTTCTTCCTGTCTTGAGAGAGTGGAAGACAAAGAGAGACAAAGCCTCTTGTCTACTACCTCATCTTCCTCCCATGTTCGCTTCCTCTTTTCCTTCCTTGGTGCAATATTTAAAGATAAATTCAGATCCGGTTCATTGTCTTCCCTTTTCCATGATCTCATTCCCAAATTTTGTTGCTTTTCCATCTCTTTATCATGCATGGAATTGAATTCTTCATGCTTTGGTTTTGCCTCAACACTGCTTGTGTTTGCTCGAACATTAATGAAAGAGCTGCGTGCATGGAAGTCCCAATTGCTTAGTGGTCTCTGATGCATGAGGAAGGAGCCATCAGCTGCAGGGCTGTAAGATTCTGGTCTCATTGAATTCCAAAACCCAGGACCAATCCATGAAGAGCTATATCTATAGAGGTGAGAGAAAATTTATCATGGAATTAATAATCATTTAACTGATTAAATGGGCATGCATTAAGTGGAATAATAATGGGATTATTATACCTCATATTTGAATATCTTTGCTCAAAACCATTTAAGATTGAAAGATGACTATGGCTATATAAATTCCGCTGATCTTCAAGATCCATAAGTGTTCTAATTGGATTAGCTGTAACTACAAAAAAAAAAAAAATTAAGAGAACAGAATTTTTTAAGTTGTTATTTTTGGATTGATTTTGTTCCCAGTTTTTTGCAGTACAACTTTCTGAAACCAATCCATTTGTTGTAACATCATCAATACCTTGGCCAGAATCATCAACCTTCTTGCTTCGATACATCTGATGTGCAGAAATTAGAAGAAAATAAATAAAATTGCAATATAAAAACATAATTAATAATAAACAGGATTAAGAACCACCTGCAAATGGCTCTTGACATGTGCAATACCAAGGCCCCTAACGTTCATAAGTTGAAGAACCAGCTTAGGTGTTGCTCCTGCAGCTCACATAAGTCATAACTAATCCCTAAACATATAAAATATAGGAGAGATTTTAAAAGGGAAAGAGAAGGAAACTAACGATCTTGGCCACCGAGTCTTTCCACCGCACGAACAAAACACATATGGAGATCTGGCGTCCACCGAAGCCTTGGAATTTTGGATCTGTTGTACTGTCTCACAGTCCCTGAACTAACCTTCCTCTCACCTTCTTCAACGGTGCTGTTGCTTGAGCTTCCTTCGGTCTTAGGGTTCTCTTCTCCTTCTTCATCATCTTCATCCTTTTCCGAAAGATTAGGTTTTTCAGATTCCTCTGAACAAGCACTGTCCATAACAGGACCTTTCTTTTCCTTCTTTTTCAATAGACAGAAAGGAAAAAAAACTGAGATTTTTCACTGTGATTGCCCTATCTACGCCATTTTTGCTGCTGCAGCTTACCTGAAACGTTGAAAGGAAGGAGGAAGGAAGGCTGAAAGAGAGGCTCTGAAAACCCTGGTTTACTAAATTAATTTTTTTTTTTTTTCCTTCCTGCTGTTGTGTCTGCTATGATTATTTTAGTTTTATGTGTATGTGGCATGATATGTCTTGCATGATGGTGCATGGGTAGGTTAGGTTAGTTTTATTGAGTTTGTATGCACATATCCCATGCATGCATGACTGGGTGGAGAAAGAAGATGTGATGAAAAGTAGATAAATATGAGTTGTTTTTGATGGTGACATGAACCTATACGCAGAGAAGAAAATGATCCGAGAGAATCACGGAAGCCCAGCAGAAAAAAAAAAAACAATATGCCGCCAGATATGCATGTTCATTTATTTAAAGTTTGTTTTATGATCTACTGATCTCCTGATCTTCTTAATTGTCGAGGGGGAAAAAGGGTGGAGTAAATGTACAACATGTATATAACTACAATTCTCTCTAAAAGCCAGGCCTACACTGATTTTGAGGTAAGGTATTAAATTTGACCTCACATAAGATAACCTGGCTTGAATTAGTTGACAAAAATTTAGGTTTAAGATCAATGAAAAAAAAATTATTTCACTATGAGGAAGAAAATAGCAAAGATGAGAATTTTAGTCCTAAAAAACAGCCAAAAAAAGGACAAAGAGAAAACATGTGAAAAAAGAGTAATAATATATTAATGGAAAGAGAATGAATAATCATATATAGTAATTTCTCACTCAAAGAAGCCACTTCTATCCGAAAATGAAATTTAATAACTTTAGCATAATGGACCAAGGCTATACTACTGAATTACTGAACTGGATTGCTGCCCCATGCTACCTATTCTAGTGTGCCAGATAGATGAGGTGCAAAGCAAAAGGCATCTATTGCCTTAATCAATTTAACTCAATGACAAACCCGAATATTTGGTAAAAATCATAATCTTTGATGGAAGCACAATTCTCAATAGATTTTGAAAAAAATTGGATACCTTTTTGTTTGACCTCATCACCCTACAAAAAAAAAAGCACTCCTTGCTCGTAGGGGTTATAGTTACCATGACCGAGTTGTTTCAGGGATAGTTGTTTGAGTTAGTCAACAACTATCAATGGAATATCATGTTCCAATCTAATATTTACTTTTATGAATAAATGTTCATTTTTGACTATAAAGTCACCTAATTAAGTTAGGATGACGAATAAAAGCATTTGGCGTGATAGATGAATTAGCATAAGAATATATTGAGAGCTAAATGGAGGTGGTAAGGATGTGATAAAGGGGAAGAAGAACAACCTCTAAAGAGAAACTCCCATCACAAACTCTTGAATCTATGGAGTTTGGAAAAACGATCACCTCACAACGATAAAAGAGGTTGGTCATACATCTCTATGTCTAAGTGATCACCTTGAATCATCTGATATGGGGAATAGAAGAGATGTAATGCATCGAAACGCAACGAGGGCCAATTAGTGTTTTACCTTTGGAATAGAAGAGATGGCCACCATGGATTTATTCATCAGAATTTTGAATTGAAGTGATTATCTTAAATATATAGATGGTAAAAACACAAAGAAAACAATGTTTCTAATAATGTTTAGCAAAAAAATAACAAAAAAGGGATTTTTAAAAAAATGCAAAATCGTTATCACCTTCATATTGACTGATGGACATTTTCTAAACTTTTTTTTTGTATAAATAAGCTCATGCCCAACAAGAAAGATACAAGTGTCAAAATTTGAACTTTTTCAATCATGACCTGACTAGTATCTACTATCCTTGAAACCAATCTAGAATAAGTTGAGAAAAGCTCGAGTAACATCCACTTTAACAAGTGCTCTAGCAATTGATATTCTTAGTGGTTTACAAGAAAGAATGCCAATATTTAACTATTTTTTAAATGTTAAACCTTAAGGAAAAAATAGTTTATTGAAGAGGAAGCCTATGTAAAAAAAATGAGATTTAGGATAAAGGAATTAGACATTTATTATGTAAATTAGTGTCTAGAAACCACTTTCTAATTATTTTGAAGATGCCATAAAAAAGAGTCAATCTTCTACCCTATAAAATTTTAGATAGACATGTTTGAGTCTTGATAGATAAATGACACTCTCACTATATGAATTTCATTCCTTCACATAGTTTTTTAATGATGGCATGGGTGATCTGCCACCAAAACAATTTTCCTCTAAGACCGAGTGAAATAAAACTATTAATTTTTTCAGCACCATCAAACTAGGCTTACAATCTAAAAATGGATAAAGATTGTGGTTGAATTTTAATTTGGAAAGAAGGGAACAATAATTAATTAGAAGAAGGAGAAATGAATGGTATATAATAATTCCCATTGCAATGAAAATTGAATTTTGAGGAGATTTTTATAAATCCATAAACTTTGATACTACCTTTGTTTGGATTAACTAGGAATCCAAAGTAAAATGTGTCAAAGACAAGAGATCTGGAGGTGTAGTAATAGAGTGAGGCAATAGTTTTGAAAGAATGAGGGTAATAGGGCATAAAAATTAATATGTTAAATAATATGAATATAATCTATTAACTTTGATGTATACTAAGCAAAAGAAGAGGAAAATTGCTAAGGTACAAATTAGCTTGAGAAGGAGGCAAAAATGGATTAATCAGCATTGAAGGAGAGTAACATAGCCAATCAAAAATCATAGGGGAACCATCAACAAGGAGAATACCTACTCATAATGATCTAAACACCTAATTTAAAATTATATAAACAAATGTCTTACCATCAAACAAAGTTATTAATTTATTATGGCTTCCAAAGACAACTCTTGAAACCTAATGATAGCTGGCAAAAGCATAACTGAAGGTAGCAAGAATGTTCAAGATAAGTCATTTAAGGTTTAGATAAAAATTTGGTTCACCTACACTTCAAATATTTGAAGGGCATTTTGTAATAACATAAATTTAACTTATATATTAAGATGAGATAAAATAAAATTAATAGCAAATTATAATTTTTCATTATACTTATATGAAGTAGGTAGTTCATTTTGATTCTATATTTAATCAAATCTTAACTTTTTAGTATTTGATATCATAATGAATAGAAGTTAAGTCTTTTAGTGAAGGAAAGAGAAAAATATTTGATAAGCCTTGGCTTCTTACTACATACAACTTAATATAATTTCAATGCATATATAACACTTTTCATTTAACATTTAGTATCTAAACAACATTAATTTTTAATGGAGGCTAAAGTTCCTTTTTAGCACCCTCATGGAAATGTTGTATAAAACCAATCCAAAATATTAGCATCGAAAAATATGATGTTAAACTAGAATAAAATTGAAATATTTTATTGCCAAAATTGGGATTAGTAAATGTATTAGAGTCAAAAAATTCCAACTCAAATCTCTTGCATCAAATTTAGCATTCGTAAATATTAACGTTAATAAGTGATCAGATCAATGGCTGTCACAAAATTAGCAAGGTTTTTGTGTTTGTATCTGTCTAACCCAATTTGCATCGACCTATATTCAACACAAATTTGCGTTGAAATGCCATCAATAAATATCCATCATGATTGTTCGAGCTCTTGCGAATAATGTCTGAATTTCCGACGCTATTTCTATGTAAACCATTACAAAACAAAAAAAAAATGTAAAAGAATGATTAGATTTTCATAAATCTGCACAAATATGAGTGGCATAGTGACTTAGTTAACTATCTTCAAAACTCATAAAGTACATCACCAACAAGTGCAAAAAATGATAAAAAAACATAACATAATAAATACTGATCTAAACGTATAGAAGTTCACAACTACAAACAATAAATGTTCCCATAAACATAAATGAAAAAAAATGAAAACCTCTATGGCGGGGGAACATCATCAAACACCCAATGAATTTCCTAATCCTCCTCCTCCTTATCTACAATATTACTTATATGTCACTTGTTGTGACGATCAAAGCTCTTCGTCAAGCTTGCTAGACTACTTACAACTATCTTCTAGCCTTCACGCACCCGACAGAGCTCTTTATTCATGGTGTTGACCTGTCTGTTAAGCTCGTCATGCTGGGCCTGTAAAGAGCTAGGGCCATGTAGGCACTATTTTGGTTTGGAGGAGTTACCCGTAAGAAGTTGTCGGTCACCAGAATCGAAATCCCGCCGCCCACTTTGGAAGGACGTTTTAATGTTTAGAAAAATATGAAATTAAACTGACCCCATATTTTCTATGGTTTAAATAAAAGAGTGTTGTACCTCAAACCCTGTATTTATCCCAAGGATAAACACAAGACTTGAGGATGAGACTCGATCAAATAAACTAAGAAATATATGACGTCCGTTTGGTCTGTGAAATCATTTTATTTGCCAACAATTTCCCCTATTTAATATGAAGAATTAAATAGGGTTTATATTAAGATGGGTTCGAGAAAAGCTTCCTATAAGGGCAAGCCCATATAGTTAAATGACCGAAGTCACCTAAAAAAACTCTCGATAAAAATCAGGATATATTATCTTCAAGGAGTTCAAAGGAAATGACTTTTCAACGAAATCGGACAATGAGGTGTGAAATGTGATTGACTCAAATTTGGAGCATTTTGTTTTAGAGTCCAAAAGAGGAAGAACTAAGGGATGTCATAGATTCAGAGGAGAATCTTGGTGACTTCCCAGTCTATCCTATTGTTTGACTTCAGTTTTAAGGAGAAAAAATTTAAGTGTTTCATCCTGCTAATTTTATTAATCTTACATTTGTGTGGAACTACATTTGTGTGGAACGATCACACAAATAACTTAGAAGATGTGAGAATTTAGGTCATGATGAATGATAACCTTGGAATTCTAAGACGAGTTAGGTCTTATATTGTACATCAGAGCTGTTCAAAAGGCCTAAAGATGAGGTGAGGATTTATGTTGCATAAGAAAATAACCTCAAATTCCTATAGGTTGGATGTTTAATTCTAAGGAATGAATTGGTATAGCTGGTGAAGTCATGTTTCGCTGTTGAAGATGGCCGTGCTGCCCAGCATGCTAGCTTCAAGCTCCTTGCATTAACGAGTTTGAGTTTTCTAAGGTGTCAAGTTATGATGTCAAATCATGTGGCCCTATGGTTGTAGTTCTTTAAATTTTCATAGGGGATGTTAAATTTGATTAGAGCGACACCAGTTAGGATCCCACGGTTCTCTCGTTATGGCACCACTATTTTCTTTTGGATTCACTTAGTCTAAATGAATTTACTAAACTCAACTTAATGAGTTCCATAATTTCATTTAGACCGTGGGAAGCCTCGTTAGCAACCGTAGGTTACCTCCTCTGAGGGACTCTCGATCATCCAATAGAGACGTCTTAATTTAGTTGTAGTTGTTATTTTGTGTGATGTTTGTGATTAAATTTTGAGTTGTCTTATATTTTAAATATTGTGGCGGTAGATTTTATCTTGGTTGATTTTAGTTTTAGTTTTGGTTTTAGTTTTGTGACTATCCTGATATTTTTAATTTTCATGCAGGGTGACAACGTTGTTTAGCATGCAAGTTTATATTAACATCAAATGTACAGTATGAAAGTACAAGAAAGACGGTGCTGTAAACTGTAAAGGCGTACCTGATGAGTCTTCTCGTTCCACCATCTGAAACTTAAAATGCATGTCAGCGCATTTTATATGAAACTGGAAAGTAAAGTTTGGCGCCCTACCTAACCCTAGGCCATATCT
>NW_018164622.1:893174-905179 GCF_001263595.1 Phalaenopsis equestris | reverse complement strand
TGATGTCCTAATTATCTCTAAGAGTAGGGTAATTATCATTTATAATTTAATTTTGAAGATTATGTGAATGAAGACCCTTAAAAGGGGCAAGCTAGTGTTGTTGGAACACTTAGCCAAATTTTTGTCCTAATTGGGCTTGTGGCGTTTTAAAGATGTTAAATTTGAGCTATGTTTTCTTTTCTAATCCCCGTTTAATCAGTCTTGATTTAACTTAGATCACTATTAAGTTCTTAAGACCTAGGTGAGTGTCTTAATTAATTTTGAAAAGGTTAAGTTTTAGGTGATTATGATTCATTATTTGGATTTCATTTTTAAGAGTGTTAGATTAGTGAGTTATCAACTTCCAAAGTCATACCCCTAAGTCTAAGATCATTTAATTCAAGGCTTCCAAATTTTAATAATTTAAGGAATTACAAATTTATCTCTTGATTATGAAAGAGAGAGGTTGGTTTCTACCAATTAATCCCCTTGTGTTTTAAATGTCCAAATAAGTTAATTAAAGTCAGAGGTTACCCTTTTTCTTCCTTGAATTAAGCCTAAATGTTAATTAAGGCCAAATTCCTAAAATTACACTTTTGCCCCCAAGGCTCTTACACTTTTGCCCCTAAGGCTCTCACACTTCATAATTTGTCAAATTCAAATCAAATGAATTTAAAATTTTTATCCTACCTCATTCATGGGTCAATTAAGACATCAGAGGAGAAAATATGACTTTTCAAAATTTAATTTAATTTATATAATTATTTTCATGCAAAAAAGGGATTTTTTAAAGAAAATTTACTAACTTGACCAAGGTGAAGCCTAATCACTTGAAATTTTTACTGGAGGTAGAACTAGACTAGAGAACCATTTGGACAAAATTTCATGTTTTTTTTTTAAATTTTATTTGAATTATTAGAATTATTTTAAGTTATGTGGTATTTATTAAATATAAAATATTTTAAATGGGGAAAATTAAGTCTTGCATTTTTGAAAAATCTTCCTGAGGTCAAAGAACCCAGAGAAGTAAATCTTATATGTTTCTGGTTTTTTTTTATTTATTGGAGTTATTTTAGTGGAAATCCATTTTTTAGCCTTTAAAAATTATTTTAAGCTTCAAAATAGAATATCTTTATTTAGAAAATCAGAAAAAATATTCCAATTATTTCTAAGTGCTTAGAAAACAATTTGGAACATTTCCATGAATTTTATTATTTTTGTGATTTTTATGAATTTTTAATTATTTTAAATATTTAAAAATAGGCTAAAGGTGAAGTTTTTATTTTAAATATCATTTTATTTTTATAAAATTCCTATGATCACAGAAAACTCCAAAAAATAAATTTTCATAATTTTTTTAGTTATATTTTGATCATTAAAAAAATCATTTTTAGTGCCAAAAAAAGATATTTAACTTGAAAAATCAATTTAGGCCATCAAATAGACTCAAAATACTTTGAAATTATTATGGAGAGTTTTATGGATCTTAGATAACAGTGGAGATAAAAAATCAAGTCATTTTGATGTTTGTGTTTTCCAAAATTAATTACCTTAGTGATTAGAGTTTATGAAGATTAGGTGCATTTTAAATGACTGAGTCATGAGAAATTTTCCAAAGGGTTCTCTAGTAATATTAAACCTTCAAAAATTTTCTTGGGTTTTTCTAAGCAACATGCTAATTATTATGATTAATTTAAGCAAATAATGTGCATAAACTTGAAAAATATGCATCTTTGTCTAGAGGTCTCTTCTGACTTTGGAAAAATCATGGAGTATTCCTCTTGATAGAGGCTACAACATGCCAAAAATTCAAGTCATGGTGAAATGCCTATATGCATGGAGAATCAAAAGACTCAAGACAGTGTTTAATTAATTAAAAATAAAATATGCATCAAATGAACTTCAAATTATTTCAACATTATTCTCTTCTGTTCACTGAGCAAAAGAGTATTTTTATTTTATTTTTGTGATTTTTATACACCAAGATATGGATTTTTAAAGTTAGAGGTCATTTTCTTATTTTTATAATCCCTATTTATCTATTTAAACATATGGCACTCACTAGATCCTAGGCAACTCCAAAGCTCCACGCGGCATGCTCCCATTTGACGCTGCCGTCCACGCTAGTAGCCACACACCTCGTGGTTCATGTAAAAAAGCACTATCCGACTTCATCTTGACCGTTCCGAACGCCGCTCCGTCATCGTCCCCAATGGCCTAGCCTGAGAACCGTCCATCTTTAAGGTTTGATATCTCCCTCATTTCTCAACCAAATTGAATGAAATTTTTTTTTAAAATGCTCGTCTAGACTAGAGGAACAAATCTATATCATTAAGATGCCATGAAATTAAGCCCAAGCAAATGGAGAATCAAAAGAGGCTCGCGATGAGGAGGAGTTCAATACCTTTGCTCTGAGAAGGTAAGCTTCAATCAGAGATGCTTGGCACGTTCGTTGGAGACTAAGGAGGCTAGGAATTGAGCCTCTTGCTGTAGTGTAAGGTCTATGTATGAATTCGACCAAGCTCGATTTCAGGTGTCGGTCTAGAGCTATGTTATGGGCTCTGTGGAAGGGGGATTTGATGGGGCTGTGGAAGGGGGATTTGATGGGGGGATTTGATGGGGCTTTGTCTTCTTAGTGTTGTG
This sequence comes from Phalaenopsis equestris, assembly GCF_001263595.1. Lineage (NCBI taxonomy): Eukaryota > Viridiplantae > Streptophyta > Magnoliopsida > Asparagales > Orchidaceae > Phalaenopsis > Phalaenopsis equestris. Next base: position 902,557 of record NW_018164622.1, on the reverse strand, counting down.
AAGGTGTGGGTAAGTTTAATTTTAGTTTGGTGGACTGTGGAGGTGTATTGATCTCTGTCTTGATTTTAGGCAGAAGTTTGAGCTCAAATAGTTTGAGCTCAAAATTGAGCTTCCCAGTGGGAATCAGTGGGGGAAAGTGGTTGGCTTGCACTGAGGAGGTCTCAAGGAAACTTTGTGAGTGATTTGGGAAGCTCTCTTTGAGAAAATTTCAGCACTCCCTCCATGGTCGTGGAGGTGAGCTTTTATAAAAATGGCTAAGGGGTGGCTGTCATGGCCAATTGGGGGGGTGCAATGTGGTGCTTAGGTGGAGGGCAGAGAGACTCTATCATCTCATTTGGGAGAGGTGGCATCTAGGGTTGAATTGGGTGAAGATTAAGGGGAGGCCCGCCGACCATGGTAGGGGGAGGTGGCTAGGAGCTCAGGGAACCCAGAGGAATATGTCACAACAATTTAATGGGCTTGGGTTTAGTTTTGGCAAAAAAAATCTTAAGCTTAAGCAATTATGGAATGAAATCCCTTGATTTAAGGGACCATTGGTCCATGGCTTAGCTTAGGTGGTTAGGTGAGTTTTGGCTCAATCTTAGGATCCAACTAATGACTGTGGAGTTATTAATTTGATGGCTTTGGGGTGGTTAGGCTATATTTAGTGCATGGGTCCAAGTGGGTGCAAATGACCAAAACTTGGGTTTGGACTAGGCTAGCCATGTCCTTGAGCCAAATTGATTGATGCACTTCATGTAGATGATTGTAATGAACAATTTTGGTGAAGAATTGAAAGGATTTTGAGTTCAATTAGGAGGGCAATGTGGAGGATTTTTGAAATTTGGTTAATTTGGGCATGTTGGGCTAGACTTGGGTCTAGATTGGGCTAGCCTTGGGCTAAGTCTAAATTGATTGTTGAGAATGGTCAATAGGGATGTCATGAAGAGTTTTTAACATGAATTGGGTGCCAATTTTGGGATTAAGGCAATCAATTTGGTGAAATTTGGGAACATAGCCAATCTGGGGCAATTTGGGGATTTTGAACTTAAGTTGAAATTAATGCTAATTGATGATCAATTTTGATGTGTAGAAATGCTATGAAGAGTTTAGGGTCCAAATTGAGGCCAATGGAGTAGGCCATGGGGTTCAATTTGGTGGAACCAAGTCATATGACCAAAATTGGAGGTTTTGATTTAGCTTAAAATTGGGCTCAAATCATGGGTCAATTGAGCTTAGATTTGGTTTAGATTGGTCACATTGAATGTGAATTTTAGTTTTGGGTTGAAATTTATATATATATCATGTGTTTTCATTGTGTTCCCATGAAATCTGAGTAGTTTTTTTTATCTCTCTCCTTGTGATGAGAAATAATCATGTGTAGGATTAAACTTGTTTATTTCATAATTGTGATGTTTCATTACTTTGCATTTAATTTACTTATTCAGTCTGACTAATTGATTAGTTAAAAATTGTTGTGAATCATAATGACCTGAGAGGGCTATGAATTCCTCAACCAGTAAGAATCACATTGTGCTATTGGGTGAAAGAAAAGTACTTCATAGTGCTGTGCAAATAAATAGAGAGATAAGTTTTGATGGGTGTAAATTGGTGATTTTAGGCTGACGGGATAGAATCATAACCAATTTTATTCTAGTGTTTGGAACCTAAAGCTTGGATAGCCAAATTGAGGGCATATGTGGGTATTCTAGAGTGACATGCTAGAATTTACCCAGTATAACTAAGGATTAAAGAACTTAACTCTATGTTAGCCAATGTTCTTTATGCAGTCGGAAGAGGGTAAAGAATAGTTATGCTTCTATTTGTCACAAAACTATATTTAAATTTATAAACATTTGATTCTTACATTGATTATAATCTCATTACAAAGAGAAGGATTCTTTCATACAATTTGAACTTTTCTGCATAAACTAGTTTAGAAGCATTTATCATTTCCTTTAAGTTTAGAAATAGAATTTTTAGGTATCAGTACTTCCTTATATAATTTCAACATTAATTCCTAGATAATTTACCTACAATTTATGTAGAGTCTTAATAAGTCGATAGAAAGAGTTTTGCCTTTCTCATGAGATTGATACTTGGTGATTAAAAAAAATTTCTATTTTACTTGAAATGATACGTGCACTTGCGTAGTATCCATAATGTGTAAAGTTGAATTGTGGAGAAAAACGAGAATTATTAGTTATATGAAATTGAATTAATTACACACTAAGCACGCAAAAAATTTGTAAGGATCAATTTTTCACTTAAAAACCTATGGAGTCTATACTGGTTGTTTTCTTTTATCTGACTGTGTACTAAATCTTTGAGAAATGCTCAGACGATAATTCATTACTGTACTACCGCAACTTCTCTAGCACACATAAACTATATTTTAAGTAGGGATAGTTACTGAATCATATGACTGAATTTGTTTGTGAACAAGAAAGTAGTCTTATAGACTTAGCTTTAGTATTTGTGAGTGATCCCGACTCAGCGAGTCCTTTCTTCCGTGTGAACTGTTGGCACTAGTCCTACATTTTGTCTCTGTGGATTGAGGGGAAAGGGGGAAGAGGGTTGTACCATGAGAGAAGCAAGGAGGTCAACTGCTTCAAATACACAACATGGTTTCTGACAATGCAAGGGAGTTCCTCATGTTGATCCGAATGAATTAGTCTTTCCACAGGGGTCCATCTTTGCCTGCTAGTTAAGAGGATATCAAGTAACAAATTTTGTCTCGGCCTCAGTAGGACGTTTATTTTTAATACTTCTATTACTATTCAATTCCTAAATGAAAATGAAGTAGTTAATGACGAGCATTATCCTTTTTTATTCTGTGTTCCTAAGAAAGTGGCGTGGAAACACATAGGAGCACTGAAACTAAAATGGAAAAGAAAAGTAGCTCCGGTTCTTTCGGAAATTACAGTAAGATCCTTGGCGCAAGAAGAAGGAGCAATTCATATCATCTTAACTTGATTCTGCTTCCACTATTTTTTTTTTCTTTTATAATACCGAGTCGGTTCTTCTCCTACCAGTCTCGAATAGGGAATGAGGGATATGCTTCATCAACACTTGGAAATCAACTCAAATCTTGACCCAACCAAGCGAACAACCTTACATGAAGATCACTTAGTATTAAGATTGATATCCTCAATAAATAATTATACTAATTAATCAAAAGTGCATTTAATAATCAGGATCTTATTGAAATTTCGAAAAAAAAAAAAAAGTTTAACGTGGCAACAAATACGATGACATGATCAAATCAGAATGTCTTAAACATGTATAAGCAAGCAATCCTGATATTGATGATGCTAATCATATAAAAGAATACTTATCCCTAATGGTACGTTTTAGAAATAAAAAAGAAAAAAAAATAACTCTCTTGATGAGGGCGGTGGCTTTAATAACCTAAATATGGTTGCTCGAGGTCTGTGAACTCATTTAATATAAGCAAATTTGGGCCGGGGATCAATCATAGCTTCAAAGGTCAACTCTTAACAATAATTAATAATATTTCCCAGAATATATTGAAAAATCATGTATGCCCATGTGAGAACCCGTGGATGTGGATCCACCCAGGGATGTCTGTCGCTGCCATGCATTATTTTACATGCATGCACGTCTTTCTCATGCATGCAGACATGCACATCATGCACATCATGCACATCATGCACATCCTAATCATTCAAATAGAATTGCACCAAGCACGCCATGCATGTTACGTGGCCAATCACAACCACCCTTGACAAAATTTACAGACCATCGTCTCCTTGTTACTTCGTCAAACAAAAAAATTATTAAAAGGGCATAGCTAATAACTTTTTCTTGATGACCAATATTTACTTAATCATATCATTTTAATATATAAATATGTCATTAAATTCATAATACAATATAAATATAAAATAATGCACAAGCGAAATTGTGAAATTATTTGCACAAGGGTCCACTCCAAAGCTAGTTTCCTAATTGCTCCATGGATTTGGTAAATTATAGGCCTTCTTTTGGTCATTTCAACTGTGAGATCAAATTCCACAAACAGTATTACGAGTGGAAGCTTCTGTTCCAGAATTTTGTTAACCTGGTCAATTAAGTCGGAATTTGTAGCCTCTGTAGTTTATTTTCCGCATATTAAAGTTATTTTATAACAGCAGCTTTTTGAGTTGTAGATTATTTATTTTAATGAAACTTGAGGACAAGTCTCTCATACTTTAATGGTCATGCAGTGGCTTTATTTCAAGTAAATGTAAACGTTGACAGAGTAGCGAAGGAGATTAATAGACTGCGTAAAAAAAACGATCAGAATTTCCTCCGCAGACGTCGGAAAAATTTGTGTACGTAAGACGTACACAGCGCTACATACATAATAGAGGTTATATTCACGTTATATCTGCATTATATCTGCGTTATATCGTCTGTAAACTCGATGTAACCTCTATATAGCCTACATGTAACTTACTTGAAGTTACAAATAAGTTCTGCGTTTTTGTTTTCACATATATGTAGGTTACAGGTAGGTCATATGGAGATTACATCGAGGTTACAGACAATATAAAGCGGATATAATGCAAATATAACGTGAATATAACCTCCATTATGCATGCAGTGTACGCAGCACTGCGTACGTCTTACGTATGCAAATTTTTCTCCGCAGGCGCAGGCCGAGCAAGCCAAACATTCCATACAGCTTTTTTTTTTTTTTTTTTTTTTTTTGAATTCTAATTATTATTATTTTTTTCCAGCAGCTGCTAACCTAAACTGTACGTCTAAGCTATAAAAAACAATGGGAGGAATGGTATTGTTAAGGGAGGAATTAGGAAGACCTGTAGGTGAAAATTTGTCCAGCGAAATTTAAAAATATTTTAATGAGTTGAAAAATTAATAAATAATTATCAGTACTTTAAGAAATTATACACCCTTGCTTCCCAAGTCCCAATTAAATCATAAACTGCACTCCGGACATAGCTCTAAATGCGGATTCTAATAATGTGTCACGTGTGTTACATCGTGAAGTTTATTTCAGGATTATTGACGTGGATCCATGGAGATTATTTCGGGGTTATAGAAGAGAAACTCATACTCCACTTCAATAACCCCGAAATAACATCGTGAAGTGTTATTGCGGAATCTGCGGTTCAACTTTAATATTTTTTTAGGCAGGTCCGATGTAGCACACATGACGGTATATTATTGAGAGTCCGCACGTAAAGTTACATTCGGAGTCTGGATAGAGAATTTTTCCCCTTTTTAGCCTTCCTCGCAACATATTATTATAGCAGTAGATCAGGCAATTTCCATTGCATATTATAGCAGTTATCCCCATCATTGCTAAAAGTCAGAAATTTTCATCAAAGTTGAAATTGATATCAAGGTTTTATGAATTTTTTTATTAAAATTTTTAGTTTTTTTAATATAAAAATGATATAATATAAGCTGATAAAAATATTTTTAATTCATAAAGTCGATTTTTTATATTCTAAAAGCATTGAATGATTACAAAGTTATTGGAGCTATTAAATATTTCTTTCTAAATGTAAATAATTAATGCATCATTAGATCACTAATTCAATTTCAGAATCAATTATTTGTTTTAGAAAGAAAATCATTAATGGGCTACGGGCCAACATATTTGGCATCATAAGAAAAAGGGTAGACGAGCTGCTAGAAGAATTCTCACTCTCTCTTTGAGTTATTGGGGGTTCCAAAAAACCTCTTTTTTATGATGTTTAATCTCTTTTTGTGTGGCAATTAAGGGGTATAGCCATTGTTGATACCTCAAATAGATTGAAAAATCTTATGGGTTCCAAAAAACCTCTTTTTTATGATGTTTAATCTTTTTTGTGTGGCAATTGAGGGGTATAGCCATTGTTGATACCTCAAATAGACTGAAAAATCTTATTATCTTATGAAAAATCACAATCTTTCTTTTGTTATGGTTTTAGAACCTTTGGTTGTTATTGCTAGTAACAATAAATATTTAAAAAGATCGAGACATTTTAATGCTATTCATATCCTTAATAATAAGATTTTGATTATTTGGAATGACTCGTGTTGAATTTCTAAAGTTAGAAATCCAATGTTTATTGTTTTGAATTAAAACTGATCAAGCTTTTTTTTTTTGTTCACAACCATCTATGTATGTTCTGCAGAGAGGATAGAGAAAGTCTTTGGGATTATATGAAGAACTTTGGCCTAATTGTTTGGAACATTGGTTATTGGATGGACGTCATTTTAACATGATCTCTTGTGTTGCTAAAAGAAAAGGGGGCAGAGCTCCCAATCAAAGCCTCATTAATCTATTCTCTAACACCATTCAAGATGCAGGTGGTTTTGAATTTGGGTATACTGGATCTAGATTCATTTGGAGAAGAGGCGAGCTTTTTGAAAGATTAGACAGGTTATTGGCAAACACTCATTGGTAATTAGATCGCCATCCCTCTTTTAAAGTTCTGCATTTAGCAAGAACCACCTTTGTTAATAATCCTATCCTTCTTCAAATCCAAGATACTCCTAAAAAACAATGTTCTCCTTTTAGATTTATAAAAGTGTGGAGCTCTCACCTCACCTTTTTTGACTTTGTCAAATCTCATTGGCAATGCAATATCAGGCAGGGCCCTTATATCAGATTATGGCAACTTCACAAGAATCTTGTTGCAGCCTTCAAGAATTGGAATTAGGAAGTTTTTGAAAGTGTTCATTTTAGAGTTAAATAGACTAAGGAGTTGCTGTAACAACATGAACTGGACTACAACAATGATTCAACCACTTTGGATGTTCTGATTGCTACTCAAAATAAACTTACTAAAGCCACCACTCATAAGCCAAAAAGCTACTGGCCACCTATTTATGGATGGGGATAGGAATTCCAAGTATTTTTATACTTTTAATTAAAAAAAATGAGGTAGGCTAACACTATCTCCAAAATCAAAAAACCAGACAGAGGACTGAATTACTGATAGGCAAGTTCTGATTCAAGATGGCATTCTATATTTTTAGAATCTTTTTAGAGGTTAGTCTCACGAGATCCAAATGATTAACTCTGTTGTGTTTTATGATTCTTTTACAACTGTTTTTACCCATAACCTTGCTGAAGTCCCTACACATGAGGAAATTTATAAGGTTATCCTAGATTTTGATTGTTCTAAGACAACTGGCCCTGATGGTTTCATTGCCTCTTTTACAATACTTGTCGATCTATCATTAAGGAGGACCTAACTGCTGCTATTTAGGCCTTTTTTCAAGGCCATGATATGCATAGATATTTCAAATCATTTGTTATTATCTTAATTCCCAAGGGTCAAGACAATTTCCAATTTTCTGATTCGGGCCCAAAAGTTTATCTACTGTGGTGTCCAAATTTGTGAGCAAGGTTTTGGTGACTAGATTGCAACCCTACCTTTACAAGATTGTTAGCCACTTCCAAGCTGTCGTCATTAAAGGTGATAATATTACTAAAATATCGTCATTTCTCAGGAATTAGCCTTAGATTTTGATAAATAGTGTAGGGGTGGGAATTCGATCATCAAGATGGATATAATGAAAGCTTATGACACAATTTCTTGGGAATTCATTCTTCAAGTTATTAGAGTCATGGGTTTTGATAATAAATTTTACTTTTTGATCAGTATCATCCTTGAAAATAATTATTATTCTCTTATTTTCAATGGGTAGGTTCATGGGTACTTTAAAGCTTCTAGAGGGATCAGGTAAGGTAACCCCCTATTTCCTTATCCATTTATATTAGTCTAGGTGGCTTTATGTCCTATTCTTCAATCATCAGAATCTATTCTACAGAAGCAGAGGTAGTCCTATGATCTCCAATATGTCTTATGTTGATGACCTTATTATATTTACACGTGCCACTAAAGTTACTGTTAAAACTTTTGACAATCTGCTCCTCCACTTTGAGCTAGTCTCAAATATGCAATTCAATAAACATAAGTGTGTTTTTTTTATGTAGGGAATTCTTTTCCATCTGATAAATGCCAATGGATTACTAATTAAATTGGGTATTCCAAACAGAACTTATTTATATCATATCTTGGCATCCAAATAAGTAAGGGGAAAAAATGTTGTGTTTGAGGGTGTTTATATAAATTTTTTTTTGCTAAATTAATAGTTCAGGAGAATAGTTTTTATATGATGGTGGCAAAATTGCGCTTCTCAAAATTTTTCTTACTACTATCCCTTTTTATTCATTGTAAAGTGTTAACATGCCAAAATTTATCATGAATAAGTTGTTAAAATAGTTTAGCAGATTTCCTTGGAGTGGTTACTCCTCTCACATTCATTAGGTTAAGTGGAAAAGATTGTGCAAACCAAATGATAATGGTGGATTGGGGCTTAGATCCATGGAAGATTCTATGCACAATAGCTTCATGAAATTGTGGATAAAGTTTAGAGCACAAGGCTCACTTTGGGTTGCACTTATGAAGAGGAACTTTTTTTTGGGGGGAAGGGAACCCTAGCTTTTGATATAATGATTGGTCTCCTTGAGGTCCAATTTTTTCTTTGAATGGGTTCCCATGGAGATTGAGCACAAGGCTCACTTTGGGTTGCACTTATGAAGAAGAACTTTTTTTTTGGGAAACTGCATCCTTTGGCTTGTGACAATAAAATAACTAATTCTACTATTTGGAAATTGATGTTGGCCCATAGGGAAGCTGCAAAAAATTATATTAAATGGGATTTGGGGGAAGGGAACCCTAGCTTTTGGTATAATGATTGGTCTCCTTGAGGTCCAATTTTTGCTTTGGATGAGTTCCCATGGAGATCCTTCTCTTTGTTAAGGACTGCTAGAATGATGCTGGCTAGGATGTCCAAATACTTCTTCAGCTTATTCCTGAGTAAGAAGTTAAATCTATGTGTAGAATTCCCCTAATTCATCAGAGAAGTGAAAAGCTTATTTTTACAGGAAGTGTTGGTTGTTCTATGTTTAAGAACATTATTACCTCTTTAATTCAGTCTATTTATCATAATAATTTCAGGCGGTTGTGGAGGCGTAAGCTGAAAACTTTTATATCCTTTTTTTCTTGAAGAACTCCTCATTCTTTGCTGCCAACATATGACATTCTTAAATTAGAGGGTCTCCCTCTTCCTTCCATTTTTCTTCTGTGTAGGTGTGAGGAGGACTCTCTTTCTGACATTTTTATGTCTCAGGAGCTGTGTCATTACTTTCATGCATTGCTAATTTTGGCCTTGCATGAAAAAAAAATTTTGTTGCAATGGATTGGTGGTTGGATTAGGTTAGTTGTCTCATGTTATCAAAATCTTTCCAAATATAATGTTTTGGTTTATGTGAATGGCTAGGAAAATTTTCAAGCATGATGAACTAGGTCATTGGTAGAGCCCTGTCATAACTTTTTGTCATGTTGTGGTTGATGGCCGCCGCGGTGCCGAGC
>NW_018164622.1:889115-889979 GCF_001263595.1 Phalaenopsis equestris | reverse complement strand
ACCAAATTTGAAGTGGTTCAAGTCAACCAGAGTTTGACAGGATTGACCCTGGTTGGCTCAGTTTGACTAGGGTCACAATAATCCTAATTGATATGAACTAACTCGGGCTTAAAGAGAGTTAATACAAATTGGGCTGAGTTAATTTTAAGTTACCCTGGTTAAGCTTGGTGGACTCGAGTTAAGTCTCCTGAGTTGAGTTAGATCTATCTTGAGTTAAACTTAGATGAAGTCCAAGTTAATTCAGATTTAATTTATCTTTTAATCAAATTAAGTCTATGATGGTTAGACTTAAGTGATTAAACTTGGTTCAACTTGAATTGAAGTTATGTTCTAAGTTGAGTTCCCGATCAGGTTGACGTGTGTTAAGTCTAATTGACTTGCGGTATTCAAGCTGATTCAGTTTAACATGAGTTAGGTCAGGTTGACCTGGAGGTTTATTTTATTTGGGTTAATTTGAGTTAGGTCGAGTTGATCCGAAGGTTCAGTTGAATTGGGGTAAGAGTTAGGTCGGGTTGACTCGGTGATTCAGTTGATTTGGGTTAACCCAAGTTAGGTCAGGTTGACTTGGTGATTCAATTGATTTGGGTTGACCTGAGTTAGGTGAGGTTAACTCGGTGATTCAATTGATTTGAGTTAACCCGAGTTAAATGGGGTTAACACGGTGATTCAATTGATTTGGGTTAAACCAAGATAAGTCGGGTTGACCCGGTGATTCAGTTGATTTGGTCTAAGTTGGGTTAGAACAAACGGTTGTTTAAATTGAGTTAGGTCTAAGTTGATTTAGAGCTAGGATTGTTTAGATTGGGCTAGGTTTAAGTTAGGTTAGACCTAGGTGGTTTGGTTTGAACTAGACCCAAGTTAGGG
>NW_018164622.1:888147-889015 GCF_001263595.1 Phalaenopsis equestris | reverse complement strand
TTTATTTTTCTTTTAACGACTGTATTTGTTTAGAACTATCCACACAATAATTTATATGAATAATACCTTATTTGAAAAGATAAGAACTAAAGATGAAATTAAATTATTCCTTTATATTATCAGCTTAAGAATTTAAGTTTTATTTCAAAATTAAGTTAGAATTGAGGAATAAAAAGATTGAGGTATGTTGACTCTTTTAGATTTTCCTATCATAAAGAATATCTGTTATTCTTGTGTGATCATCTATGAATGATACAAACCAATGTGTCTTATTTATCTTTACTTGTGAGGGTTCTCAAATATCACTGTGAATTATAGAAAACTGAGGTAAATGCATGTATTACTATTTAAGTTATACATTTATGATATTTTTGCAAATTTAGAAGTTTCACATTGATAAAAATGGGACTTTTTAGTGATAAATAAATATGGAATTATTTATATATGTCCAAACTTGAATGACCAAGATGACAATGACTTAATATGACTCGACTTTCAGTTGAAACTGCATTGACAAAATAGGAACAAGATTTAAAAATACAACTTGGCGGATGACCTTGTCTACCTATGAAGTTATTTGTTTGAGAAGTATAAATCACCATACGTCTCAACAACTGCCAGTCACTTTCCTTAAATTCACAATATGAAAATCACATCAATCAAAATAAAATTTAGTGATATATTTTAGATCACAAATACATTTGTTAATTGAGAGTAAATTGCAATTTAATTTTGGAGCATAAATAACATAGTAGAGATTAAGATCTTTTGTTAATTCGATTGATTCAGTTCCTGCTTCTGGCAAGAATAAACCATTAACTATTTAAAATTCAGACGGGCTGGTATATGGGTTATAATTTTTGAAGAC
>NW_018164622.1:887132-888047 GCF_001263595.1 Phalaenopsis equestris | reverse complement strand
CACATGCTTGCACGTTGCTACGTTCATTATCACATTTTTTGCCATGACAAATTCATCTTTTTAACTCTTGAAACCCTTCTCTATGAAGCATAAGAAAGACATCAGACTAAAAGAGCATGATCCGAGTTAACTGTTCAACGACCGCTCCGTCAACCGGCATACTATGACAAGTGATTCAATCGGCAGACCACGCCTACAGTTCCCGCCATCTAAACTCCTTACAAGGGAAAATATTTGCGTACGTCCAACTGTACGCAGTGTTGCGTACGTCGGGAGGTTATTCAGAGAGTACATGTGGGTTATATCCGTGTTATACCCCATTGTAACATTCAGGTCACCTACCTGTAACCTACAAATAAGTTCCGCGCTTCTGTAGTTCCGTAGGTACATGTAAGTTACAGGGAGGTTATAGGGGGTATATCGCGGATATAACCCTCATATACCCTCTTAATAATCTCCAACATACGCATCGCTGCGTACAGTTGGACGTACGCAAATATTTTCCCCTTACAAGGGCACCCAATCGCAATTAGTTGACCAACCTGCTTTTACTTCAGCAAGCAAAATCGCCACTCAACCGGCATCTCAGTCGACTGAACTCATAAACACGTCACCGTCATATTCAAATTTAAGTTATAATACAAATTAGTATTAAATAAGTGCATTGACTGCATTATGGATGGTTTTTTATATAATTTTTCATTTTTGTAATTGCATGAATATACTTCTATGAATAGGACAGCAAAAAGACTAATAGAGAAACTCCCAGTCGGAGGACTTTTTCCTAGCCTCTTTACTTAGAATTTCCTAATACTTTTATTCTCTCCCTTCCTCCATTGCTCGACCTTAATTTTTGAGGCTTGTATTTGTGTATATGTGTATGTATATATATGTATATATATATATATATATATA
>NW_018164622.1:883476-887020 GCF_001263595.1 Phalaenopsis equestris | reverse complement strand
TATATATATCGGCCAAAAAAATTAACAAATTGCTGAAGTTCATAAAAGAGAGCATTCTCATCATTAGCCAACTCAAATAAATACTTTTTCTTATTCCAAACAACGCTGTTCGCTGATCCCGACAGAACAGGGAAGCTTCCGCGTCGATCCAAAAAAATGTAACTATCGCGGCTTCGGGCTGCCTTCAGGTGCCCTCAGACGGACGTGGCGCCAGAGAATTTCTTACATCCGAATCCTCGCGAATCTCGCTCCATCATAAAAAATCAAACTTCATGTTCGGATCACTAGCCGCCACGTTACGCCTTTATTCTTTTACCACGTGGCAAACACCCAAAAAAAAAAAAAGGAAAAATTAGATACAACTCTTCATTAAACTCAACCCGGCATCTAAATTTGGATTTATCAAATCTTATTTCGAGGTAGTTATCACGGATTTACTCTGTCGTTGCTCGTTTGCTCCATCTTCGCCGCTTCTATCACGAGCTTTGGCGGATTTTGTGAATTTAATGTATCCTACTTTGTTGCAGCCAAACACCGCCTAAGGCCGCATTAGATTTAAATAAATTGACTTATTTATTTATTTATTTTTAGCCATAAGGGCTCTATGTTAGAAGTTAGAGTTTAGTACAATTCTAACATGCATATCTAGGTAGGAGAGGAATTCAATCAATTTGACTAAATTCTTATCTTACCTTTTAATTGCCTTTTAATCTATCATATAAGATATACAAAAATATCAAAATTGAGGAGGGAGTCAAAATTAAGGTAAAAATAACAAATATTTTAATTAGAAAGTTTTTTTTTTCTACTTCAAAATTTATCACTTCTTAAAAAGAATTTAAATCAGTATAAATGTAATAATTAAATTAAAAATGTAAATAATATTTAACTAATATTAAGAATTTAAATTTAGGGAGAGTTTTAGAATTGTTATTGCATGATGATAGTGATATATAGTTGACATAAGATGGTGGAAATCAGATGATGTTAATGATTATCTCTGTTGTTATATGGGAAATATAGAGTTGATTATCAAGTGTATGGCAGATGCACATTGAATGTTAGTTGTTGGCATACATTGTTCAATAATCTATAGAAAAAGTTTGTTGTTTGAAGTTGTGCAATGGTGAATTATTAACTTAATAATTCTTCTTTTAGGAGGGGTATAAGTTGTTCATCAAATGTCATTGGTTGATAAGTATCAATCCTTGACAAACATAGTATGATTGCCTGCAAGAATGACAGGCTTTAGTGATAATGGGAGATCAATTACATCATTCTCCTAATTGGAGGAGAGACCGATTAAGAAGATGGGAATTAGATGCATGTGGCTCTATTGGTTACTTGCAGGTGTTTAGCCGCTATCAATGTGAAATTAGATGTTGAGTAACATGAATGGATATTGGTGGAAAAAAAATGAGTTTTAGATATTAATCTTATAATAGGAAAAAATCATTGTTTGGGATCAAATGGCAATTAAAGAGGATATTGGATGTTGAGCGATAATATGTAGTTGAATTGGTCATTCAATTAATAGGATGAGAGTGATTATGTGTGTCAGACATGGGTATCTAGTACACATTAAATGTTGGTCATTTGTAGGCATGGGTGATATTAGGTGATTGGCTTAATTATTATCCTAATAAGATAGGTGATTAAGTGATCAAGAAGATGGATATTCAATGCTAGTGGCTTATGAAAACCATTACGCATTAGCATATGCTTGACAATATTAGATGAAGAATGTTGAAAGTGAGGTGATGGTGACTAATTGGTTTGGCTATTCTTTTAATATAAAATAAAATTAAGATAAAAGGGTATAGTTGTGGTAGGTAGTTTAAACTCTTAGACAAAATCCTTAGCACTTATAAACTTAGTTTTCAATAGAATTAACCCTTCTATGATGGTTAAACATTTGTCGACAATAGAGAATTTGAAATTCCCATGTTATATGCTTATGCTAAATGCAGCCTTAAAGACAAAGTTAGCACCATTGTAATTTCATCAGTAGCCTTGGTAGCACGTGTTATATTGCTACAATTATTCTTTATTTTAATTGCTTTGTAATATGGTGTAAATTTATGTGATTTCTTTGCTTTAAATGTCATGTTTTCTTTTCTATTTGTCATGATTTTACTCTTATGAAAGGTTTATTGGTGATATTTTGCATGTTACAGCGATTAACGATGTGTTGTGGAGCCAAAAACATGAAGCAAGCAAAAATGTTTTATCTGAAGTAATTGTGTCACTCTGCGGTGTAATTAAACCACTCTTGTTGTTAGTGCAGCGTAATTACGCTAAGCCTTAGTGTAGTTACACAAGCTAGCACCATAATTATGTCATGCACGGGTGTAGCTACCCCCGACCAAACCAAGCTTAAATTGGCAAGTTTTTTCATGGTGATTTTGGCAAGAGCTGTACAAGGAGATGAAATGGGTTAATTAGGACACAATGAGACATTGGAGGTTGGTTTTTCTCTTGTTTTTAAGGGAGTCTTGTACTTTCCCTTGGTTTTCCTTTGGAGAAAAGCTTAGGATTATTTTCTATTGAGATTTTAGAGAGATTTTGAGGAAAGATTGAGTGCACTTGTATGCGAAATAACCATAGAAACCTTGCAATTATTGGAGAGGATCACAGAGTATTGCAATGATCGATTTGCTCGAGTTTGAGTTTTCTGTATTTCTTGTATTATTTTCATTTTTTTGTTTGTAATTATAATCTTTCTTTTTTTCCTCGTGCATTGTAATTAATATTATTTTTGTACTTTTATGATGTAGGGCATGTAATTTTATTGATGTTTTATTCTATGGTTTTCATTCACTGAATACTTTTGCAGTGATTAGAATTCATATGTTGATATGTTAACTTTTTTATCTTAATTTACTTGTAATCGGATCCGATAGAATGTTAAAATCCCTTATGACCCAGGACTTCTAACCATTGTCTATAAGAAAAAGTTGGTTAGCAAATAATAGCCTAGTGAAATAGATATAGTGTCATTAGAAAATTTCAAAATAAATAGGTAATCTGAGAAATCCTGGGAAACATTATATGGTTATATTCCTATTAATTGTAATATGATTTCTAACACTTTTTATGACATGGCTAAGCTAAGGAGGATTGTGTCCGTGATTGTCAATAATAACATGTGATTTTATAGTAAAAACAACAATAAATTACTAGACCAGTATCACAAGAATATGAACCTTTTATCTATGAAAAACTTTAAAAAAATCTAGTTTAGTTTAGTTTTTTTCTGCATTAGAATTTTAGAACCTTTCAAATCTACAAACTGAGCTTTCATACTAGATTCAACTGTTTAGTAAATGAGAACTTTCCTGTTAAAAATATTTTGACAATTTTTTTGATAAGATTGATAAACAAACTTTTTATCTGGATATTACTTAATTAACATGTATACTTGTGTGATTGATTGATTACTTCACAACAATTTCAGGAATCACTTTGCACAAAAAGGGAGATTAGAAAAATTATAAATGCTTGTTTGAAGTAGAGAATTTAGAGAGAGAAATAACTCTTTATT
>NW_018164622.1:882821-883376 GCF_001263595.1 Phalaenopsis equestris | reverse complement strand
TGTTGGTTGAGAGCTATGGTGGAGGCTATTTCAAGAGGGGAATTGATGAGGGTTTTGCCTCTTTCACTGTTGTGAAGGTGTAGGGCCAATTTATTTGAAGTTTGGTGCTGTGTAGGTTGAGATTGGGGTTTGTCCTGGTTTCGAGCAAGAGTTCAAGCTCAAAATTGGATTGCCATGGTGGATTTGAGAGAGGGAAATAGATTGCAATGTACTAAGGGTCTCTTAGGGAAGCTCTCTGAGGAGTTTGGAAGGCCTTGGTGAAAATTTTTTACCCCTTACTATTCATGGCCGTGGGGGGTAGATTTTATAGAAATTGGCCAAGGGGATGCTTGGCTGGCCAATTGAGGGGTTAGCCCCACTGCTTAGGTGTCAAGCAGAGGAGCTCTTAGCTCAATTTGGGCTGAGGTGGCTTCTTGGCATGAGTTTGGGTATTAGCCATGTGGGGGCTCACGGTTTTGGTTTTAGCTTGGGTTAAAGTGTCTAACCAAGGGTAGGATCAAGGTTAAAGCTTATGATGATCAGTAAAAATGGCACCATAGGGTATGGACATGTGGT
>NW_018164622.1:879797-881993 GCF_001263595.1 Phalaenopsis equestris | reverse complement strand
CAATATTAATTGAGGCCAATTGACTAGGCTATAGGTTCAATTGAATGAGATTAAGTCTTATGGTCAAAATTGGGGCTTTGACCCAAATCAAAATCGGGCTCAAATCATAGACCAATTGAGCCTGGATTTGGTTTAGTTTGGTCACATCAAAAGTGAATTTGAGTTTAGGATTGAAATTGGGCTCTATTGTGATCAAATTGATAGACATTTGAGATGGATTTGGGGAATTTTGGGTCTTTAAAGGGCAATTTGGGGATTTTGGTTAAAGATGGTCAAATTGGCCAAATTGGGTCATGTGGTAGTTGAAAGAAATAAAATTGGGAATATTTGGGATTTATTGGAATTTTTTGAGAATTTTAGAATTTGTTTGGTATTGTAGGTTAAAGGAGAGTCTCTAGGGCAGTTAGGTAATTTAGAGGTATTTGGGGCAAAAGACCTAAGATGAGCATTTCAATTAGAATTGGATAGATATCCATTCTAAATGAACCATGAATCAATAAAATCCTCATTTTGGATTCTTATGTATTGGTTTTAGCTAGGGTATTGTGAGAGTATTGTGTACCTTAACTCCAAACTAACACCCACGGTCAATCCTAAGGCCAAGTAGTCCTATAGGAACTCCTCTTGAGTTCTCTCATAATGATCTTACCTACTAAGTGCTAGATGTTACGACCAATATGTGGAACTTCAAGTTGAGTAAAGAGAAGAGTTTTTGAGTTTCTAATGGTGAGGGTACATTTTCTAGTTTTCTAAGACTACTCAGTAGGAAAGTCCTATGGCTAGACCTAGGCTACTAAAGAAATTTTTAGACCTCAACAAAAAGTGAGGTCAACACCATCTATCTTATAAATAGAGTCCATTCTAAAATTTAAAAGTGTTGAACCTTCTTAACTGTCTTGATGTCATGCTCCCCGACCCAGACGAGGTGTAAGTCCTCTTGTCGGAGTGTTCACAGCTTTGTAGCTGAACCTCCACTTTCTCTTCTTTCCTGAGGCATCATCTCCATTTGGGCAGGTATAAATCTCACCTCTTGAAACTCCAACTTTTTAGTTAAATGATAGAGTTTCGTTCATTTGATCTTAGGGCTATCGAGATCACTGTGGATGACGCAATTCACGGATTGCTGACCAGCGATCTCAAGTTGTGCTGGGTCGACTACCTTCATGACTAGGTAGACTTAGGGTCATAGTGGCTTGAGATGACAGGTCCGTGGTACCCCGACCTGACTACCTCTGCTTCCTAGGATTCTCTTCCCTACCTTTTTTACTACCCCTGTTGAGCCACTTCTGCCCCTTTGACTTCGTTGATGTCACTTTGACGGCCCGATGCCGATAAGCTGCCGCCTGTTCGGGATACGACGATTTGTCCTGTCCTTATGGTCCGGATGTGCTATGACGTATTGGGATACCCTATTGAAGTGATTTATGGTTATTTCATAAGTTTCGTGAGCTAAGAAGCCGTTACCCATTTGGATGTGGGAGATTCACTCACCGCCCGATGACGTAGCGTGAGCTTCAAAGCATTGAGATCATTCCATACGAAATAATCACATTTTGATAACTTACACCCCAATTTCATGATTATAAAGCGAAACTCCTTCTATCGAGTCTTTTTGGGTATCCCCCGAGATGTAATTAACCAGTAAGAACACGTTCCTCTGGAAAACTTTTGACCCCAGAATAAAAAAAAATGTTCTTTTTGACTCTCTGATTACGGGTGACTTATATATAGATTCTGCTCGTGGATGTTGTTTTCGAGGTACTTCAATCTGATTCTGTTTTGGACGTATACTCTCGACCCATCACACGAGAATTATCCCTACATAAGTTTTTCGTCTCTTTTCTTTTTTTTTTTTTGATTTTTTTGCCTATTTGATATCATACGTTAGTTCGCTATTTGATTCATTTCCTTTTCGAGTCATTCATTTGGTTTGGGAGGGAGATTTACTCGAATAGAGAAATTATATTACGGCATACAAAAAGACAGGCTGGAGACTCCGATATCTAAAAAGAATCAAGAGAAAAACAATCTGGCGACTCCGCTGGGGATTAGTCTCTCTAGTTAGGAGAGAGAGAGAGAGACGTTGCCTTCTTTTCTTTTAACAGGAGAGGAGGGCTTTTTTGCAAATATACATACATATTTATATATATATATATACATACATACATACATATATATATATATATATACATACAT
>NW_018164622.1:863811-879787 GCF_001263595.1 Phalaenopsis equestris | reverse complement strand
TATATATATATATATATATATATATATATATATATATATATGGGAGAGGATGCGTGGGTTGATAAGAGAGAGAGAGAGGTTTTTTTTAACGTAAGGGATAATAAGGGATAGAGGGGTGTTTTTTTTATATTATTAACTTATTCTTATATAATATTATAATATTATAATATAATAATAGTAATATTATTAATATTATAATATTTCTCCCACATTTCAGGCTGGAAATGTTCTTGCAGCGAAGTGGACGCCATTTCTGACTAAAATCAACGTTCCAGACGCATCGGCGTTCCGGACGTGTTAGCGCGTCCATTTCATGATTCGGGGTCATCCGGGCCACTTTTTTTAATAATCGAGTAAAAAATGATAATTCGTGTATTTAAAGCTCGTCCGCGAAGTCGTGGTGAAATGGGAGTTCTCCCAGGGTAAAATCGTCGTTCCGAACGTGTTAGCGAGGTCCTTTTTGTCATCCAAGCTCATCCGAAAAACTTCGCTGATGATTGGGCTAATTCGAGCCAAATTTATGTGCGTCGCGATAACTAAATTTTGTTGATCATAGGTGGACACCCTACACCTATGACATTCAAAAATTGATGCCAACAAAGGACCCCAACAAATGTGTTGCGCCACTAAAGCACAATACACTTGTTGGCAGCATCCTCAAAAGAAAGTCTCTCCTGGTAGTCGAGGTAACATCCCAAGAGAAGGCTAAAAAGAAAATCTCAACCAAGTCAGCTAAACTGGACAGGGTATGGTCGAGGGTGTGGCTAGCCAATCAAAACCGGTCAACCACAAAAATAGGTTCAGAGGCCATAAAGAC
Organism: Phalaenopsis equestris; assembly: GCF_001263595.1. Taxonomy (NCBI): domain Eukaryota; kingdom Viridiplantae; phylum Streptophyta; class Magnoliopsida; order Asparagales; family Orchidaceae; genus Phalaenopsis; species Phalaenopsis equestris. The sequence continues at coordinate 878,970 of NW_018164622.1, read as the reverse complement.
ATAACCACAAAAATAGGTTCAGATGTCACAGAGGCATGATCCATTGAATCTCAGCCAGGCCAGATAAACTAAACATGGTATGACTGAGAAAAAGTTTGTCTGACCATATTCGAAACGACACATCGATCTGTCTGACCTTATTCGAAACAACAGAATCGATGGAAACCCCATACCTGACCTTATTCGAAACGGTAGGGGAAAAGACTCAATCATCTAGTGTGACCAAGTCTCCTGTTATGTTTCCCCTGAAAGAGACCCCGACTTCGAGATCTAAAAAGAACCAAGAGAAAAACAATCCGGCGACTCCGCTGGGGAGGAGAGAGAGAGAGAGGCTGCCTTCTCTTCTTTTAATAGGAGAGAGGAGGGCTTTTTTGCAAAAAAAAAATATGGGAGAGGGATGAGGGGTTGATGAAAGAGAGGTTTTTTTTTTACCGTGTGGGATAATAGGGGAGAGAGGGGTTTTTTTTTTTTATTATTAACTTATTCGTATATAATATTATAATATTATAATATTTCTCCCATATTTCAGGCTGAAAATGTCCTCGCAGCGAAGTAGACGTCATTTCTGACTAAAGTCAACATTTCAGACGCATTGGCGCGGTCTGTTTTGTGATTCAAGGTCATCTGTGCCACTTTTTTTAATAATCGAGTAAAAAATGATAATTCGTTTATTTAAAGCTTGTCCGCGAAGTCGTGGTGAGATGGGCGTCCTCCCCGGGTAAAATCGGCGTTCCGGACGTGTTAGCGCGGTCTGTTTCGTCATCCGAGCTCATCCGGAAAACTTCGCTGATGATCGGGCCAATTCGAGCCAAATTCGTATGTGGCGCGATAACTAAATTTCGTTGATCAGAGGTGGACACGATACACCTATGACATCCAAAAATTGATGCCAACAGTTGCCATTATTCTTCATGTTGGATTGAGTTGGTTCTGATCAATTTTGGTCACTTAAACTTGTCTAAGTTACCATCTCATGCTTATTCCTTGAGCTCATCAAAGAAATGGTTCAAGCTATTCCTCCTTATTAAATTCAATTCCATTTAAGTCCTTTCTCATTTATAAGTACCTCCCTAGCTTATTTTAGCTAGAAATCTTACTTTAGTCCATGAACTAAACTAACTAAAACCAATCCTTAGGATGACTATGGAATTATATTGAACTTAAAAAATCTCATAAAAGGCCAATGATTATTTAATTATTAATTAAAAATTAATTTTTAATAGGTTGTAACTTAGCCAATTTTAAGGTAGGTTTATACCTAGGTTCACCCTAATTAGTACCGACAGATCCAATTATTATTGTTTGGATTCAATCTCCTTTCAAATGGTTCACACATGCATATATATTATAAATAACCAATGGATCTCTTAGGACTCACCTATATGCCTATGTTTGACCTATTGTTAGCCCAACCCTAATAAATATGAACCCTTAGGCTTAGTTATATTTTTGAATAAAATTATTAATTAACTAGCCAAACATCTTTATATTTGTTAATCTCTAAACAATAAACAAGCTGATCTTATTTGACTATTAGATCTTAACATGATAATTTGAGAAAAAAATTAACACAATAGGGCCTAATTAGACCAAATGAACTATAACTTCTTCATTCAATAAATTGATCTTCCTTTCTTAGGTTCCATTAATAGATCATAAGGGACCTAATTGAACCAAATTAACTTCATATAGCTTATTTGTTTTGGCCTAATTTAGCCCAAATGATTTTAGTAGACCGACCACCTTAGACTAAAACCATCAAATTGATTAATTTAATTAAATCAAGCCCACAAATTTCTTAGGTCAAACATACCTTAAATTGATTAAATTTTCCTTTAGTCATGCAAATTGATCTCAATTAATCTAACTTAGCCTACATTGACCCTTAAGAAATTCACTTAGCCAATTTGAATCAAATATCTCAATTTGATCAAATTAATCGTACTAAGTATCTTAAGTAGGCTTGTTATATCTATATTGGGCCAATTTTAGTTTTTTTTTTACTCAATCCACTTGGCCCAGTTGAACTATTCAGTTAGCACACTTTAGCTAATCAAACTAAGTTGGCTTAATCGGTTTATTAATCTCTTTATTGGATGCTCGTGTGAGGTTTGCACATCACCTAACCTCAAGGAACAATTGAACTATGCTTGGTCAACCATTTCCTGAGCTTAGTTAACCTTAAACCTTTTTAATATTTAAAAAAAAACCTTTAACCTTCAAATTAACCCTGTGGACCTAAGAGCTTTCATAAGTTGTAAATGAGTCAATCCTAGCCAATTTGGCCTAATTAACCCCATGATTGATCAAATAGAGCCTGTAAAATTATTAAATCTAATTTGCCAATATAAATCTGAGTTAAACACGGTATGACATGAATGGATCTAATTGAAAAAAAAAATAATAATTTAAATGTCTAAATTAGTCAAACCAATTATGCCCATGGCATGATTAGAATCCTAAACTACAATCATGATTAAGTTAAAGCCCTAATTAACTCATTAAACATGATTAATAAAGTGTTTAGAAAGCTTTGGAGGTAATTAATTAAACTTAAGGAAGAATAAGTAAACCTATGCTTTTACGGTACTAAGATGGTTATTTTGTCTCCTTAAATGATCATGAGCTGTTACATTATTATCACTATAACTAATCGCGATTTAGTCCATAATATAGGGACTTAATTTATGCAATGAGTACATTTTTCTTATTCCTTTTCTATTTCTTCTTTGAGCTACAACAAAGCTCCTTGAGCTTACTTTTCATTTAATAGCCAACAAGCTCTAACCACAAATATAACCCAAAACACATTGCTTTGATCTTATATACTTGTAAAGCATATAAGGCCAACCCAAAATGAGTCTTATTGCTCCCCGCATATTGAAGGTGAGAGATCAAAATTTGCCAACCTTGTTGGCTACTCAGGTGATGTTCAAAACCTTGTTGATATCCTTAGGTCTCTAAATTTTGTGACAATTTTGAAGAAAGTTGGTCGCACCTTATTGAGTGAGAACAACATATTACATGTGCCAAAATAATTTTTTTTATTTTATATTTTTGTACACATATTATACAATTCTGTGTTTTATGCAGAAAATACCCTTAGAGAAAATTTCAAGAAGATTTGGCGAAAACTACTGGAGCATCGCGACTCCATGCCCAACACATAGCGGTTTTTCTAATAGTATTTTCTTGCTAGCTTAGAATCGCAGTGCCAAGTACCCAGTGCCACAGAGCTAGAGAACAGTACATTAGTGCCATCACTCAGTGCGTCACAATGTTGTAGGTGTCAAAGTAAAGAACTAAAAAGTGGAGCGCATGAAGCTGCACCAGATTTTGAGTGTTACGGCCCAAGAGCCAAGCCAAGATGCAGCCAAGAGATATATAGATCTTTCTCTCATATGTCTCGAAGGTAAGTGTATGACTTACGCTCTGAAGAATTCTCAATAATTTGAACTCCGCTATATAGCTAACTCAAAAAAGAGTTTGTTTTTAGAATCCCACACCCAACCAAATTGGCTAAATCAGGTATAACTAAGAGAAGTGTGAGCCTTCCTCTTATATATTTAGAAAACTAGATCCATGTGCTAGTTAAATTGTTTATCATAACATAGGATCATTTTATCTTCTCTAATCAAGATAATTACACCTTAGCAAAGTCAAAATTTGCTAATTTAGCGACCTTATAAGGGCGTTCAATAGACATTGTATAGTCAAATGCTTGAAGCGTAAAGCATAGTCAAAATGATAAAAATTTGAAAAAGAAACTTTTATAGTATTCGAAGTAGAAGTCAAGTACATTTGAGATGGAACCATGGCTCTATACTAAAAATGCATATCAAATATAAAAATGAAGTACAAATGAGATCTTAAGCGCAGTAATCTCTTAAATACCTCCCATTAATTGGGGGCATGAGGTGACTACCATTTGTGTCAATCAATAAGTGAGCTTCACCTTCGCAGAACTTCTCTATCACAAAAAGTCCTCATGTAGGCTTAACTTTTCTGGTTTACTGCACTGATGTGAGACAATGGGATGTTTCAAAATTTGCATGAGCTCTTCGACAACGAACACCATTTGATTACTTTATGTTCTTTATTTACACGAGCTCGGTACAACTCATGGTTCTACAAGTTTGTAATCTAAGCTCATCTAGATTTTCTAGCTCTTCTAAACAAAGTCGAGCACTATCACCGCTTTCCAAGTGGAAGCTCATGGCCAGACACAATGAGGCAATTTTATTTTTAAAGAAATGACCTTTCTAAGATCGAAAGGTAAAAGCATAAAGAGTGGCACTTGTGCGGGTACAATAAGTCATGCGATATGATCATAATGCCTCTAGAAGTCGATTATGCCACTCTTGTTTTAGAATGGAGGGTCTCGTCAATCAATGCCAGGTAGATGAGCAAACCTTTTTATCCTGACATTCTTAAAAGCCTAGTCATTGTTAGAGATAATCTGATGAGGTATCCCAAATCAATACATAATATGATTCTTGAGAAATGTAGCACATTCTTTGTTCTCACTTTTCTTAAGGGAATAGTTTCTTCCTACTTAAAAAGTAGTCAGAAACTGTCAGGATAAACATATATTTTCCAGACGATAGAGGATCAATAGATCCTATAAGATCGGTACCACTGACTTCAAAAGGCTAAGATGTCACTGTAAGATGTTGGACAATCAAGGGTTGGTTTAACACAAGGCTAATGATCTAGCACTAGTGGCACTTTGTAGCATATTCAAGAAATCTGGAGTCATTAAAGATTAGTAATATTCAAGTTTCTTGATCTTTTGCTTCTTCTTATGACTGAATTAATGAGATCCATATAGGCCCTCTTATACTTTGCTCATGCCTTTATGGGCTTCATACCTCCCAAGGCCATGAAACCACATTTGATCAAATGAATGTCAATACGTGTCATTTATGATTTCGAAGAAAGGGCTCTCCTTTAGATCTGGGTTGCTAATGAGCGATTATCTGGGAGCCTCCTTTTGATTAGATAGTCACTGAAATCTTGCCACTAGTTATAAAATTGGTTGGTCAAGGTTGTAAGGACCTCATCCTACGTACTTAAGGGTATGATTGTTTGTACATTGATTACTGATAGTGACAGAACCTTTTTATCTTTATCACAAATGTCACAGATCTCCACTCGGGCCGGATAACTCTTTGCTCAATCTGACCAAGGCATCTACTTTGCCATTCATTGATCATGATATTTTGATCAACATCACATCAGTGATATAAGTCATTAAAGACGAATCATTTGCAATAAGTCAAAGTTCGCGTTTAAATATCTTATAGTGTATATCACAACTTTTAGTGAGTTGAGAATCACCTTATATTTTGATTCTCTTTATGTTCATTTGAACGACAATCACTAATTTTAAGATCAGATCTTCTTATTCCACCTTATTATTAGTACGTGGCTCTGTCAAACTATATGATTCGTGAAGAATACTATGTTCGATGGATACAAAGATAAATCCTTTTGCACGGGCACTATGACACCTATCAGAGGCAGTGTTGTGGCACTGTTGATGTGGCAAATGTCATGTCAATCGTGGTTATTATATACATCCAATCAGCTGCCATCCTTGAAATTATATGCATTGACTTCGTTACCATGTATCGTGTCGCAACTTTGACCACAGACGTCATGCCTTTAAGGTATCGACAATTATTATTGATAGTACTGCAACGTTGGACCTTAGCACCATCGTGCTATCAATAGATCTAAGATACACAATCAAGGGATAATTCCAATGCCATTACATTGGGCAAAGGCACAGTGAAGACATTCTTGAGCATTACAGTGTTGTGGTGCCCTTCTTAAAGCCTAAAAAGTTTCAAGTGAGCACGTTTTATGCAATGATGTTTAGCACTAGTGTAGGGGCACTAGTCAATGAGCATGGTGATGCTGGATAGAGGCACTGTGGTGCTAATGCTGCGATGCTATGACGAAAATATCAATCATGCAAGTATACACATCGTTGAAGTAATTTAAAGATTTGAGTGAGTGTATTGATCCCTTGAGGAATTTTTTTAATTTCCAAAAAAAGATAAAAGTCATAATTTACTAGTCTTAAGTTTAATTTAAAGTGTTGTAGTTTTGTGAAATTTTGAAAGTGGCCAATTGATATGAACTTCTAAAAGTAATCTAATTCACAAATCATTTTAACATTCTAAGTGCCCAATTTAGAAGTAAATTATTTGCTAAAAGTTAACATATTATCATGCTACAATTGATATATCATCAAAATACATGGATAATACTAACTTGCATAGATTATCAATTTAAGCTAGTGAGATATTTAGTTTCTATTAATTAAAGATTAACAAAATGGAAATTCATTTCAAAGCCAAAGCAAAATGCAGTTTAGAATAATCTCACCAAGATGTTTCACTATAATACAAGTATTTACAGTGAGTCCACTATGTTTACACCCACTATGATGCATAATACGCTCAATCTCACTCTTTAACACTCTATCTCACTAAAGAGAACACTCACTCATGCTCACAATGCTCTTATGGAAATCTTCTTTGAAGTGCGTTGATTTCTCTTGAAAGTTCTTCGATGATACCCTTCGCTCATCCTCTTGCTTTCTCTTGTGTGCTCTCTGTGTTCTCCCTCTGTGTCACTGTTAGAATGACAATAACACTACTTAAATTTGTTTTCAATGATACAAAACTGTATAAACTACCAAAGCGTGTCACCGGGTGCCTGGGCACTTAGGCTGTGTTGCTAGGGCACTCCTTAGGTTTTTCTCCTTGGGCTCCTGGTGCCTGGACGGGCACTGGGTCATCGTGTGAAGGGGACACTTGGGCGTCTGGCTTGGGTGCAAAATTTCCCGTTGTTCCATATTTTGCATTCTTGAAGGTCGTGTCAGGAAGAATCTGGATGCTTAAGCGTTAGAACTAGGCGTTGGGGCATTGATCTTCTTGATGTCAGATGCCTAGGCACACGTGGATGACTTTGTGGTGCTTGATGGGCACTTAACTCCTGTGCTCCCTTCTTGCTAGTTTATGAATTGGAACCTACAAATACACATAAAAATAACCTAGAAAACCACAAATAGGATATGAATATTAGAGAAAACATAAGAAATAACATCACACATTTTACGGATCAAGTTCTCCAAGCTTAAACATTACTTACCCTCAATTAATTCAATATCCAAAGTAAGAGTTTGTGCAAATTCATGATAGATTGTAAATTAGGATTGAAGTGCTCTTTAGTAATGAGATAAATAAAAAATTCAAGGTGCACAAACTCTTCTTAAGGTTAAATTATCTTAGGAACTCCTAACATTCCAACATAACTCTTTCTATATAATTGCACCTAAATCACATATTTTGTTGAATAAAATAAAATTATTTACCAAACATATAATTTAATTTGACTAATCAACAAAATAATGTTAATTTAATTGTTATCCTTTTAATTACAATATTCTAAATTTAGAGTTAAGGAAATTTTTTATTCTTTGACGTATAGAAAGGGAGATTGGTACCAATTTTAAATTTTAAGCTTAACCTCAAAATTATTATTATTATTCTCTTTTAACTTGAGCTTTTCAATTTTTCTTTCAACTTTTAATGAGAATTCTTATCACTGGTTGTTTTTTCTTACTTTTGAATGCCAATTTTTTCCCAAGTTCTATTTTCAATTATCTCCTAACTCAAATCAGAAGATTGTAATTCTTTGGAGGCTAACTAAGAACTAAATTATTTGAATTGATTATTTATTAAATTTTATATATTTTATGAGTTGATTTTAAATTTTTTGGGAATTCTTATATAGAAGAGTAATTAATTATAGTTAGAAGTCATTCATTAGGAAGTCACTACTAGCTCAAAACTTATTGAAGATTCATGTCACGTCAACTCATTTTCTTTGCCTATTAATAAATCACCCAGATTTTTAATTAAATTTATTATTTTAAATAGATCTAAGAATTAAATAACTACTCTTACTTGATGGCACAATTTTTATAAAATCATCTACCCCAAACTTATTCTATATTAAACATGCAGATAACCACATAACAAAAATAAATAAAGGGTAGGGAATCACATGAATATTTGAGAAAGAAAAAAAAATCAGATGAACACATATTTTAACTGATAAAGGAATACATAATAGTAACATAACACAAATAAGTCAAAATCACAGTCAAGTCACGCATCATTGTCCTCATCTTTTTTGTGTTCCTAAATATGAGTAGGTGTGTGACTCTAGACATACAAGTTTAAAAAACATACACACACACAATAAAATAAGAAAAGATACATTCCCAACTAGTTTAACATCCTCAGTTTGGCCAACACACGCAAATACATAATATGTATTAGTGTGTGTGTGTGTGTGTGTTTATATGTATGTTATGTATGTATGTGTGTGTATGTTTATCTGTATTTATGTCTGTACGTATGTACTTATGTATGTATGTCTGTACGTATGGACATGTGTGTGTAAGCACATACGTATGTGTGTGTATGTATGTAAGTATGCATGTAAGTGTGTAGGTACGTGCATATGTGGGTTGGTATGTGTATATGTGTATATACATATGTTGGTATGTTGGTACATATGTATGTATGTTTGTATGTATGAACGTACGCACGTATGCACTTATGTATCTATCCATTTATCTATGCATGTATTGATATGTGTGTATGTGTGTGTGTGTGTGTACTTACATATATAAGCGTGAATTCAAACTGAAATTTTAAACTCAAGTTTACTTGTTCAAATAAGTTTAGTGGTTTAGTTTGAGTTATATCATTTTTAAGTTGAATTTTAAGCAAAGTTTGAGCTAACTTGCTACCTAATTAAATTGTACTAATTTTGTTGAGGTTTCATTAATTATACATATAGATATACATATACATTTCTGTAAATAGGTGATACATGTTTATTTTAAAGTTCTAATTTTGAGTTAGATTAAACTTTTCGAGTGAGTTTATAATTTCGTTCAATAAAGTTTTAATTATTTCAATTTGAATATGTGTGTATTCATATATATGCATACGGTTACATATATGCATGCATATGTAACTCATAATTTTGAACTTAAATTTAATATTGTAAATGCCACTATAATTTTTTGATTGATTGATATATATATAACTAGTTATACATCAAAGAAGATTGAGATGTGTAAGCACTTACTATACTATTATTGCAACACAGGGAATGTGCTTGTAACTGCAGCTGTATCATTTCCATCACTTAAGCCACCACCCTGCAACATACAAGACATTGCTGAAGCCGGTAGAATTGCGAGTAGCTGGATGTTGACCAAAAATATGAGGTGAACATATAGAAGGTAATTTCCATGAGTGTATGTCCTAATGATACTTAGGCTTTTAGAGACACCCAACTATCGTCTTTGGTCACATTTTCATTAAAGTCAAAATCTTCATGAAGATTTCCATGAACTCAACTATCTAGTGAATTACTGTTTATCTTTGTCCTTGGCATTCCCTATCCTCATCTTTTGGCTAATTGCATTCAGTCACTCGTACTTGGTCGATGCTTGTCCGAGTCTAGTCTTCGTATGGTAGTGTTGACAACTTTTGCCATCATTATTTGGGTTTGCTTCTTTGACGGATCTGGATCTGAGGAAAAGTCTAGTTAGGTGGACGTCTGTCCAGGCTGTTTTGAATGGTTGTTCATGGTTGTACATCGAGTTATTGAATCTCCAATGCATCAAAATTGTGCTTCTTTGATGATTTTTCTTAAAAGGTTTACATTCACTGAACTGAAATTCTTTCAATTTATTTATGTAATACATAAGTTTTATTATTTATTCACATATCACTTAAAAATTAAAATAAATAAAAGAAAAACTGTCCGAATTCCATCATAGCATCACATGCTTGCACGTTGCTACGTTCATTATCACATATTATGCCATGACAAATTGATCTCTTTCAACTCTTGAAATCTATGAAGCATAAGAAAGGCATCAGACTAAAAGTGCATGATCCGAGTCAACCGCTCCGTCAACCGGCATACTATGACAAATGATTCAATCGGCAGATCACGCCTACGGTCCCCGCCATCTAAACTCCTTACTAGGGAAAATATTTGCGTGCGTCCAACTGCACGTAGTGCTGCATATGTTGGGAGATTATTCAGAGGGTACATGGGGGTTATATCCTCGTTATACCCCCTTGTAACCTTTCTGTAACATACATGTTACCTACAAATAAGTTCCGCGCTTCTGTAGTTACGTAGGTACATGTAAGTTACAGGGATGTTACAGGGGGTATAATGTGGATATAACTCCCATGTACCCTCTGAATAATCTCCGACGTATGCAGCACTGAGTACAGTTAGACGTACGCAAATATTTTTCCCTTGCAAAGGCACCCAATCATAATTAGTTGACCAACCTGCTTTTACTTCAGCAAGCAAAATCGCCACTCAACCGGCATCTCAGTCGACTGAACTCATAAACACGTCACCGTCATATTCAAATTTAAGTTATAATACAAATTAGTATTAAATAAGTGCATTGACTGCATTATGGATGGTTTTTTATATAATTTTTCATTTTTGTAATTGCATGAATACACTTCTATGAATAAGAAAGCAAAAAGACTAATAGAGAGACCCCCAGTTGGAGGACCTTTTCCCGGTCTCTTTACTTAGAATTTTCTAATACTTTTATTCTCTCTCTTCCTCCATTGCTCGACCTTAATTTTTGAGGCGCGTATTTGTGTGTGTGCGCGCGCGCGCTGAAGTTCATAAAAGAGAGCATTATCATCATTGGCCAACTCGAAAGCTTTGAGAAAATAAATACTTTTTATTCCAAAAAACGCTGTTCGCTGATCTCGACAGAACAGGGAAGCTTCCGCGTCGATCCAAAGACATGTAACTATCGCGGCTTCGGGCTGCCCTCAGACGGACGTGGCGCCAGAGAATTTCTTACATCCGAATCCTCGCGAATCTCGCTCCATCATAAAAAATCAAACTTCATGTTCGGATCACTAGCCGCCACGTTACGCCTTTACTCTTTTACCACGTGGCAAACACCAAAAAAAAAAAAATAGATACAACTCAACCCAGCATCTAAATTTGGTGATTGGCTTAATTACTATCCTAATAAGATAGGTGATTAAGTGATCAAGAAGATGGATATTCAATGCTAGTGGCTTATGAAAACCATTACGCATTAGCATATGCTTGACAATATTAGATGAAGAATGTTGAAAGTGAGGTGATGGTGACTAATTGGTTTGGCTATTCTTTTAATATAAAATAAAATTAAGATAAAAGGGTATAGTTGTGGTAGGTAGTTTAAACTCTTAGACAAAATCCTTAGCACTTATAAACTTAGTTTTCAATAGAATTAACCCTTCTATGATGGTTAAACATTTGTCGACAATAGAGAATTTGAAATTCCCATGTTATATGCTTATGCTAAATGCAGCCTTAAAGACAAAGTTAGCACCATTGTAATTTCATCAGTAGCCTTGGTAGCACGTGTTATATTGCTACAATTATTCTTTATTTTAATTGCTTTGTAATATGGTGTAAATTTATGTGATTTCTTTGCTTTAAATGTCATGTTTTCTTTTCTATTTGTCATGATTTTACTCTTATGAAAGGTTTATTGGTGATATTTTGCATGTTACAGCGATTAACGATGTGTTGTGGAGCCAAAAACATGAAGCAAGCAAAAATGTTTTATCTGAAGTAATTGTGTCACTCTGCGGTGTAATTAAACCACTCTTGTTGTTAGTGCAGCGTAATTACGCTAAGCCTTAGTGTAGTTACACAAGCTAGCACCATAATTATGCCATGCACAGGCGTAGCTACCTCCTGCTAGACCAAGCTTAAATTGGCAAGTTTTTTCATGGTGATTTTGGCAAGAGTCGTACAAGGAGATGAAATGGGTTAATTAGGACACAATGAGACATTGGAGGTTGGTTTTTCTCTTGTTTTTAAGGGAGTCTTGTACTTTCCCTTGGTTTTCCTTTGGAGAAAATCCTAGGGTTATTTTCTATTGAGATTTTAGAGAGATTTTGAGGAGAGATTGAGTGCACTTGTATGCGAAATAACTATAGAAAGCTTGCAATTAATGGAGAGGATCACAGAGTATTATAATGATCGATTTGCTCGAGTTTGAGTTTTCTGTATTTCTTGTATTATTTTCATTTTTTTGTTTGTAATTATAATCTTTCTTTTTTTCCTCGTGCATTGTAATTAATATTATTTTTGTACTTTTATGATGTAGGGCATGTAATTTTATTGATGTTTTATTCTATGGTTTTCATTCACTGAATACTTTTGCAGTGATTAGAATTCATATGTTGATATGTTAACTTTTTTATCTTAACTTAGTTGTAATCGGATCCGATAGAATGTTAAAATTTCTTATGATCTAGGACTTCTAACCATTGTCTATAAGAAAAGTAGGTTAACAAATAATAGCCTAGTGAAATAGATATAGTGTCTTTAAAAAATTTCAAAATAAATAGGGAATCTAAGAAATCATGGGAAACATTCTATGGTTATATTCCTATTAATTGTAATATGATTTCTAACTATTTTTATGACATGGCTAAGCTATAACACTTTTTATGACATGGCTAAGCTAAGGAGGATTGTGTCCGTGATTGTCAATAATAACATGTGATTTTATAGTAAAAACAACAATAAATTACTAGACCAGTATCACAAGAATATGAACCTTTTATCTATGAAAAACTTTAAAAAAATCTAGTTTAGTTTAGTTTTTTTCTGCATTAGAATTTTAGAACCTTTCAAATCTACAAACTGAGCTTTCATACTAGATTCAACTGTTTAGTAAATGAGAACTTTCCTGTTAAAAATATTTTGACAATTTTTTTGATAAGATTGATAAACAAACTCATTATCTGTGGATTAGAAAAATTATAAATGCTTGTTTAAAGTAGAGAATTTAGAGAGAGAAATAACTCTTTAATGGAGTGAATATATATATATATATATATATATAGGTCTATATTCAGATTAGTTGATCGGGCATCTTCTTGTCAGTTGTAAGCCCCTTCTGGTCTTGGGTTCGATTCCCCCTACGTATATTGTGTGGTCCTCAAATTATAGATGCATGAAGGATGATCATTGCTTGCATCATAGCCTCTGATCATTCCTTTCTATATCTATATCTATAAATGTGGTGGCAAAGGCTAGTATTTCATGATGTTAAAAATAGTATGCATGGAAATGACTTCCACAAAGGTGCCTCAATGGTTAAATGTGTCAGTTATGGTTTGAAGAAGGTTTTTAAAATCAGATAGGACCGGTCCCAATGTCAGTTTTGCTTCAGCCCAAACCCATTCTCCCTCATGGAACTGTCAATAAATCTGTTGAATCAGGTTCGATTTCAATGCGTGGCTCAACTAGCTGTTCCAAATCCTGCAAAGGCCTCATTTCATAGTTTCTTCAGCTTTTACAATACTCATAGGTGGAGCCCACCAATCCCATCCTCTTAAAAAAAAAAATTACCATTTCTTACAAATATTCTTTTAAGCATCAAATCATACATATCTCTTTGAGATGTGGGACTAAATGTAATATAGGGGAAAAAATAATTTAGTTTGTGCAACAAGTGTTATAGGTGAAACATAAACTTCATCCATTCATTTTATAGAATGGATCAATCAATTTAATAAAAATGATCACCACATGAATTAATCAATTTAATATGTAAAATAAAATAAAGTTTTAATTAATTTTATAATTTAAATTTTAGGTAATATTTTTCTTGAAAAATTCTCAATTATATGTTTTTTTTTAGAAAAAAAATATGTTTTAATATAAAAAAAAATTTAAAAGATAAGGTTATGAACATTAATAATGATGAAAATTTTAATAAAAATAACAATAATAATAATATTTTTCAAAACAACTTATTATTATTATTATTATATAAAGTCTTTAAAATATAAGAAAATTTTACTCTTATTAAAAATTGGAGAATTTATTTATTTTAATTATTATTATTATTTTCATAAGAATAATTCTCTCAAAAATCATTCCAAGAGACACTAATTTTAATATTTAACACCTAAACTTTCATATTTCAAAACATAAAGCTTAAATCTTTAATATTAAATCCAAAATATATCACTATCAAAACTTGTCTTATCAAATTTGGCAAAATTGGTTGGAAGATGATTTCTTCTTTTAACTTGTACTATTCTTTGTAACAAAATTTTTAAGGCATTGATTATGTTAATATTGCACCATTTATGTGATTTTTAAATAAATTTATGATTTATTATGTCACTCGGTTAAACTTTGAACTTTGAAACTCTCTCTTTACATGTTTAATGTCCCATCTGATTTTCAGAACCTTTGCTTTTATAAATTTCTAATTTGGTGCTTTGAATTTAGAGGAATGACTTCAAACTCTTTGGGTTCTGATGGGTATGAGTTGTAGCTTATATCAAATTGGATACAACTTTTAAATCTTTATTCTCCCAATCAAAGAGCTAGGCAATGAACTTTATGTGCAAAGGAAGCTTGAATAGTGTAAGTGAGTTGAATAATTTAGTAATAGAGCATTTTTATTTTGAACTATAATTAATCTTAACTAAAAGGATGTTGCCTCTTAAAGAAGCTTCTTATATTAAAATTAGATTGATAATGAGCTTTGCATAGAGTGGAATTGAGATGGATTATCATCTATCATGGCTTTTCTTTCTTCAACCAATAATATGATTTATCTCTAATGATAAATTTGAATATGTTGAGCTCTTAATTATATAAACAAACTTCTTTTAATCAAAGAGCCAAATAAAAAATAGTAAATAGCTCAAGCATACATCTTTAAAACATGTTTTACCACTTAAGCATAAGTTAAAAATAACCACAAAATAGAATAGTTAAAAACTGTGTAATTTTTATTATAGAAACAAAGTCCCAAATTAGTTAAAATTTAAAGTTTATTCAAAATTATATATACTACAATAATAAACTTAATAAAAAATTATGCACTAGTGATAAATTAAAAAAAATGAAATTAGGAGTACTAAATAACTTACTTTCACATGTGATCCAATTAAGAGCAATTGCAATCAATATAATTCACAAATAATACTAAACACAATATAAAATTATATATATATATATATATATATATCTACTTGAAAT